>NC_141777.1:10169861-10305388 GCF_054643075.1 Acanthaster planci | reverse complement strand
TTCTGGTGTGCAACGAGTTTGTCGGTCCGGTGTGACGCACGTAGCCGAGCCAGTCCAGGTCAGGACGGTTGCTCTAAGACGTAAGTATACGGATGCAAATATGATGGAGCTGGCATGTACGTGTTTGGCTGGGGCAGGCTTGGCACAATGTACAGTTTACCTACATCGGGAGAAGCTGTATCAAATATTCATGAAGTCACGCAGCTGTCCAGCTTTCAGACACGTAGTATTGTCAGATATGCACTGGCCTGGTATGTGACTTATTGAAAAGGGGGAGGCAGTGTGAAAATCCCTGACATGGTCAGAAGGAGTGCAGTGTTTATTACCTCGTTTTCCCATAAAGAGACGTAGTACCAGTGAACGGTTGAAATTGGATTATTAGTATCGCCTTGAAAAGAAAAAGTGTATTGTATGCGTACATGCACTCGCACATACTGCACATTATGATGGGTTCAAATTCCAAAACTGTGTTCACCTTATTTTCCCATACGCAAATGCATGCAGCGACACCTGTTTTTATCAGTTTGTTTCAGAAGCATCCACATTGCAGGAAGGAGAACTGGATTGACTGAAGAGCATCACTACATGTACACGTACATGTAACAAACTCATAACATGTAAAACGTGTCGGCACCTCATGTAATATGGTGTACAAGTAGGACATTCCTAATGAATTTGTTTTTAATGTACAATAGCGCATTGTACAAGTAATAGGCACTTTCGATGATGAGATCAGACACAAGCATGTACGCACACTGACTCATTATGCAAGCTCTTGGACTTCTGTGGAACGTTCATCTAGACATCGATGACTCGCAAGTCTCCGCCGCAAGCATGTGCAGCTTAGCCCTACCACTATATCGCTGCAGTCACTCAAGCATACACCACCGTTCACTGCAAAAACACCAAGGGTATTAATGTTACGCACTATTACCCCTCGGTATTTCTCACAGCTCTAGAAACTCGTCCAAAAGTGGCAGGTCCGCATAGCCATTCATACTGCCCGGGGGCAGTATTGTTAAGTAAATACCGACATTTTATTCTCTTCTTGTGTCAATAGTACGGTTCAATTTCCTATTGGAGGCAGTACAAGCCAAGATATTGTCTTGAAAATGAGCAGGCATCGTCTGGTATTTATTCATGAATGTCTGACACTCATTGCTGAGGGACATTGTGTGCAGTGTAATTAGCCTGCAGAGGGTATAGATATCTAGCTCGTATTTGAGTTAAAACAAATTAACAAGAACATTGAGTCATGTACAATGTACATGTATGCATGTTAGAATGCACATGAAGTCAAACCTGTGAGCAGGATAATCTTTGGAGGGTATTTCATGACAAATCAGCATACTGTTACCTTCAGGATGACACTGAGATCTGATATGTTTGATGAAAATCAGCTGGTTTCTCTCTTGGAAGGAATTCACCACGTAGAATAATACAGTTTAAGACTCTTTGGGCAAATTGGTTTAACAAGGTTGTCTGAGACACATACATGTATTTCAAATCTTGACACCACAATGTACCATGTACATCCATTTTGAAGGTTAAATTTGATAAATCACCCGCAAGTGGAACATGTCATGTAGTTATTCCACTTTTAACATGTTCCAAACACATACAGTGTCTCATTGGAAATGCGTTGTGGCCTAGATGTACACGAATACCTTCAGGATTGTGCCTCAGGAATGATACGAGCTCTATGAGGCCCATAAATTTGATTGAGTATGTGACTGTAAAAAAGGCAGAAAAAGTTTTGCAGCCCGACTCTTTTTTATTCATATTATTATATGCGTGGAGGGCTAGGCGCCATTGTGACTGGTTAAGGAATGACTGCACCGGCCAGTCCAGTTCTGGGGGAGCGCTTAATTGCAATAAGGTCTGTGAAAGCCAACATTTTAAAAGTACCGGTACATAAGCCAGTATGTGCGTATGTTACGTGTACATACATGTAGATGTACATGTAATTTAGAAACCTGCTTTTCTCTCATTATTCTCTCGTAGCCTGACCTACCGGTAGACAATTATTATTTACCTAGCAACAACCTTGGATGATCCTGCAGTAGATCACTCTGTACTTACCAGTATAACACTTTTCGGCTGCTGTGCAGCTCTGAGCCAAACATGTACCGGTACATGTGCATGCATTATGTACATTGTGTAGAGTGTCTACATCTGAAGTAGTGCGTTATAAATGATTTATGCTGCCAACTTGGTTGCCTCAAGAGCTAACAGCTTTCTTAAGTGGCTTGAGTGAAAGGGTAAACAAAAGTAAGAATTTAAGAAAAGTAAGAATCATTTGTGTACATCGTGGTTCCTACGAGGAAATACGTGATTGTCCCCAAGTTTTTGTCAAATCTCGGAATACTTATCACTTTCAGGATAATACATGTACGTGTAGTTTGATGTTTCAAGTCATAAAACCCTACAAAAAAATCAACAGTACAGTAGCACCCCCTTTGCCAAGTGCAGTAACATTTTGACTACAATAAATACATGTAAACGTGTTCATATAGTCAAAGGAACATATGTACATGTTAATGCAGCCGCATCTGCCACATATTCAGTGCCAAAGGGATGACATTTGTATCAGTTATAACACAAGAGGTACGTGGATCAGGTGCTTCAGCAAACCTCTCCAAGCTGTGGAGGGTCAAGGGTCATTTCAACCTCAAGAGGCAGCCAATCCTGGTCTCTGAAATACCCCCTCCCCCACAGTAACTTGATTTTTGTCCTGCCCTGGGCCTAAACATCCGATTCGCCGGTGTGGTTATTTCATTACCATTGATACTGGGGCTGCGACTCACAAGGCACCATTTTAATTCAATAGTCACTTGCCATCAAAGCTCCATCATAAACGCCTACCGGTAGTTGTAGATTTTATCCCATCATACTCTGTTGTGTTAAATCTTGACATTCATGTATTTTGTGCATCTAATTGTATGCGCATGCAGTATGTGCATGTACATGTACCCGTAAAGGTGAGATTATTGAGATGGATACTGGTAGGTCTACATAAATTTTTGTGTACATCAGTTGTCTCTTCCCTCCTTCCACTTTCTGCTGTTGTCCCACCCATTGTTGGTCCTATTTGCAGTGGAAATGCATAACACTCCCACACTAGCCATGTACGTACTAGGTATAAGGATCCCCTTTTGTACATGCACAGTGTACCGTTACATGTTCCAGTGTGTACATGTACTTGTAGAGGGGCAACTATATAGACATGAGTTGAGGGAGAGCCATTTTTAGTCATGCTCCTGAACTACGTACAGTATCTTATTCGCTGTAATCTGGTGCCAGACTAATTTGGATGCCATGCCTCACTTCCATTTTGGATGGCAATGCACAATCTTTTGTTCACACACAGGACCCATAGTACAGGCAGTGGTACCCTGGGTAGGGGGAGTCGGTCACTGTGAAACTGACAAGTGATTGTTAGGTGGGGAAGGTGGAGTTGTAAGCATACACAAACCGGTACTTTACCACGCGTGTGTGTACACGTACACCCAGTGATACACAGTGTAAAGCGCATGCCTGGTTTTGGAGTCCAGGAGGAGGGGGAAAATAGGATTTTTTCGCTAAAAATGATTGTCTAATTTTTTCCATCCGTCAATATGAAAGAAACTTTATAGGGAAACTGACTAGGTGCTTGTAAGTGATTAATAGAATCATTAGCACCCCAAGGTACTTTCTTTCTTGCTTACCAAGTGTAATGTTTACAGTTCCTAGAAAACTATAAGTCATTTGTTTCAAATATAATGTACACCTAAAAGTTCACAACATGTTTAAGAGGGAAACTCAAATTTCTCCCTGCCCCTGTGGATATGCCAGTGACATTTAATGATTTACAAAAATGTATTTGCTTGCAGTAATTAAATGATTCTATTGAAGCATGTTTCTGTTTATCATTTTCAACCCTTTGATATGCCAGATTTCTTCCTTCCTTGACGTAGTGCAAATGTTTGCAATATTTGGTTTATTTGGTGAAACGTTATGCCTTTATTCCACCCTTTTCATTTGATAATTTTGGTTTTATTTTCATTTTCTTTCCTTTTTTCCCCTGCTGCCTGAAGGATCGCCAGGTACAATTTGAGTTGGTTTATTTTCTTTCCATTTTGGTGATTGGCTTGTTGAAATAAACACTGACGTATTGTGAAAACAATGTTAATATTGTTATACTGTATGTGCCAGCAGTGTTTCACATTTTTCTGTTTGTAGTTTTTTGTGATTGCACCATAAATTGTCTATAGATGCCTGTATGTTCATGTAAATATTATTGCCCTAGATGCACCGTTATGTACTGGTAGATACAGTGTATACCTACATGTAGTAATCCTTCACAAAGTTTATTGAGTTTACTACATGTACATGTATGCACAGTGTTCATGTCACAGGTATAAATTACACAGTTCACCAATTTTTGTGAAAGGAAAAGAGAAAGTTATTTGAACACATAATCTGGGTCTATTCTGTTTAGAGATTCAAAGTGTGCCTTCAGATATTTTTTTTCGGGTGTAAAAATAGATCAGGCGTTCATCTTGAACAGAAGGATTTTTCATCTTGTGAGGGGGGAAAAAGGACAGTCGAAAGCTCCATTTTAAACTCATCTCATTCTTTAGATTCTTCGTTATTGGCACGCACACTGTGTAGCGACCGGTAGGTCTCCACCATGATTGATCATTCCCCCCCCCGCACCCGTGCCTTTACGAGTCCCTCCTGTGCATCACAGCCAACGTGCTGACTCACAGAGCGACCTACCTTCCTTCTTTGTCTGCCATAAATTGCCAAATCTCTCTCGTGCATTTTCTTCACGTTCAGAGAGTGCAGTTCGCTCTTTTCTCCCCACTGAACTTGGATCAGTATTTCCATGGACAGTAGCCAAGAATCGAAGCTTTAATTACCCCCTGCGTATTTACACTTTCAGCACACTAATTCTCTGCCTGATGCTTTTCATGCTGGTATTTTCAATGGTCTCATTACTTGGCACTCTAGGCATTTTCTTGCTTCAGGTGTCTGGAATTGTTGGAGCGAGATAGACAGGCTCTTCTCTGAAGTTGTGTAAACACTTAGAGCTTGATTGTCTCATCCAGGATGACACAGAGATGCGATCCTGCCTGGAGAGTGCCTCTAGGTTACAGCTGTGCGGAATCACATTTAGTAGTTCTTAATTACTCCTTGCTTATGTTACCAAAATACCAAAGTTTTGTGATGGCAAACCTACAGTGTATGCCCTAGAATGCACTGTCAAATACAATACATCTATGCTTTGTCAAGACTTACAGTAACTTGACGAAGACTGAAAAGATCATGTCACCATTCTGACAAATTATATCTAGCTTCTGGGTATAAAATATTTATGTTATTACATACCACACACATCACTGAGCAATTGGAGCACAGTACCAGTAATGAGTTCTCTGGAAACATGAAAGAATATTGTTTGTTGTGCAGTACTACAATGTACGTGTACATGTAATACATGTACAGACATGTACATGTATCTTTTTAGATTCACCATTCGCATAGACAACCTACACGTGCCAGTAGTTATTTAACCCATTAACACGGAATGTATTCCCAGATGAGTATCTGTACTTTGATTGCAGGGGGTGGGGTGTTTTGGTGGGTAATGAAGCACATTTCTATTCTTGCATTTTGTACTCTATGTAAATCTTCACAGTTTTTGTCTAATATTGTCATTACTTAAACTGGTATTTGTTACAGTGTCAAAGTCCAAATTTACCAATACACTGTAGTGATGTTCTTTACATACATTCAAAAAATGTACACGTATGCATCAACATGCAGTTCATGTAAAGCACGAATTACAAAACAAATGTTGTCCAGTCTTGCATACTGTGTGTCTGTTTCTAGAAATTAGTCTTATCTTGTTGTCAGGAAAAAAAATTGATTTGTAAGTTTTGGTCCATCTAGTGGCTCTTGTTTCTGATGTGCATGTAAAGTCTATGAACTAAAACACCAGGGAATACCACGAACTTTCTTCCCATTTCACAAAACTACTCTTTTTGTTTCCGTTTTATACATCTAAGTACATGTATTTTGTCCCTTTAAGTTTGGATTAATGTCCTTTCTTCTGAACAGGCTTAAGAGACTTACATGAGTTTGGTACAAGTGGATTGTACTGCAAAGTATAGCAGAGTAAGGGTCAGAAAAAGAGATAGCCACCTAGGATGTAAAATTCATGGAAAACTGTAGTCATGTGAAGCATAAAACAAGGGGAAACTGACAAGGTGTTTGTATATATGCATCTTTACTTTTTAATCGCGAAGAGTAGGATTTAATGTTTTAATCAGTAATTGAAAACTGCTTGTCTACATTTGCCTTGAAGTGCAAGAAAACTGTGTCTCATGGTCTGAGTTGGGTTTTGTGTAACAAAAGAAGTCATCCAAAATGCCTACAAGGTATCCCAAAGGACACCCAGACAGCCCGCTAAAACATTGGTCAGGTCCATGGCTGTACAGCGAACGAATTCATGGCTTGTGACCAACACCCCAGAACAAGGTTATTGGCAAAGTGGGAGGAACCTCCAATGTACAGCGCAGGGCTGGATGTCTCAAATGGTTGAGCAACAGTATGGAGTTTTGGAGACTGCAGGTCTCCTGTCAATTTCTTTCTTTCATCCTTATAATTACACAACTGATGTCCACAAAAATCTGACTTTTTTCTCTTATTCTCTCTGTATACAATCGTTGCAACTTCTGCAGAGCTGAAATGCATGACACTGTCGGAGCTGAACGAGCTCCTAGAGGACCTGGAGGCCACCATCAAAGAGTACTCGGAGGCCCTGGTGACAGAGCTGGCGCTGCGGGAGGATCTGTGCTTTGAGAAGGAGACCAAGAACCAGTTCATCTCGGCCCTGGTGGCCGTCCAGAACAAGATCAAAGGTTTTAAGAAGCAGCCGCCGTCGGCGTCCGGCAAGAAGAAGAACAAGAACGGCGTGGAGCCGGGAACGGTAAGGGGCCTGACGGTGTCTTTTTGCACTTGACACTGGATGACATATAAAAAGCCAGGGATGTCCTGAGTCATAACACAGAGAACATTCTGGCAATCTAATGTTTCATGCAGTGCTGTGTGACATCTGTACTGATCCTCGCGCTTGAGTGATTCCCGTAGAGTCTGTACTTGCACAAGAACAGACTGCAGAACTAGTCCATGGGCCATGACTGTGCATTGTAGAAAATATTGCGCAGTGATATAATGTCAGAGTTTGGAAAATGGACGATGCCTCAAGATTGTTTGCAAAAATCTTGAGCAGATGACCACCTTGGGACAGCAATTGTAAAGTCCAATTTTGTAGAGGACTGTGGTTGCAATATCTTGTTCTAAGGATGCAAGGCCACAAATAATGCCTTTCCTGGTACAAATGCACCATGGAATAATACCGTCAGCGACATTGCTTTTGGTCTTGGTGTACCCATGTATGAAATAAGAACTTAAAATGAACATGTACCGCTACATCTACATGTACGTCTACGTGTACATGTGTACGTGTACATGTACATGTAGATCTCATACCAGACAATTTCGTGATTCAGTACACCTCCATAGAATTGTTGCACCTGAGCCTGCTAGTGTAATCCTGCAGCTACCGGTCCAGCGACCAGACCTGCCTTTATGCTCCCACTCAGTAGGAGTGACACATTCCCTCAGGAGTTTAAGGGTGGTACAGGCAGCTGACTAACACTGAGACATTGAGTGCATTGAAATTGACAGTTTAATGAACCAGTTTCCAAATGTCAAACCAGGCTTACATGTACATTTTCCATTTGAAAAAAAAGTCCATCACCCATTTTGATAATCCTCCAAATGCAGTGTGGGTGTGTGGGGGGACATTTCTCATCCTGTGTATCATGCCTAAGATGTGAAGTGATGAAGCATTGATGCACAGCTTATGGTGGGTGGGAAATCAAACAATTTTGCCGTACCATAGAATTGGTCAAAAAGGTCTAAGGTTTGCATTTTGAACAGACAGATTATTTATAGGTTTCCTTTTTGAGTGTTTTGTTGTTTAGTGTTTCAAAACCTGTAAGGGTTTGCTGTCTGAAACTAACTTTAAATTCAATTCCCTCATTGCTTAATTATACTCTCAGGTGACTCTTAATTTTGATTTTATTTAATTGTTTTTCATGTGGTATAACATGGGCTTATGTACCATACATGTATGCACGTGTATGGTGTTTCTGCTAGTAACTGCTCTTTCACTACCCTCACTTTAACATGAGTGCTCCATCTTTACATGTACATGTATATCCCCAAGAAATGAAAAAAGAATTGTCAAAACCACGTACATTTTCATATACTGGTACGTGTACAGTGTATGTGCATGAACAATGTATGTACAGTTGTCAGGTTGTTTTTTTACTCTCCGTAATTCTTGGGCCACTGATGGGTATGTACATGTATGACATACATTGTACACTTATACATGTACGTGTACCATTGTATTGTAACAGTTATAGAAAAGATTTCCTTTGCCAAATTAACAAATGTTCATGTATGTACATGGATGGTACTCAGTACCGGTATGATGTGTATTACACATACTGCATTTAAAATCCATGCTGACAGTACCATACATGTGTAATATGCATGGACATGTAGTATACCGGTACATACATGTACATGTACATACTGGTATGTACATTTACATTGAGCAAACGGCAGCATCACAGTTACATGTATTTTGCAATATACCGGTAGTGAAAGGATGTGAATCTGGCTGACATTCACTGAAATGTGTGCACTCTCTCAACAGATTCTCTTTTGCTGTTGGGAAATTATGTACTGGTAGAGTTTAATTTGTAGCATGGTTGGACATCTGTATGGCAGTGACAGAAATACATGTAAGACATTGCTGATGTGAAGTGGTTTCACTTTAGTATTGCAACTGTGTGATGCAAGAAGAATATTGCATCATTAAATGCCATAGACACAGTTTTGCAACACACAACAATGGAGACTGCTAATAGTGCTATTGTAAACTGAGTGACCTTTGGAAATCTGGACACACTAATAGATCGGGAAGCCAACCTCTAACATTGCAATTACATTGATGGGAATTCCTCTCAGAAAGTCAATTCAAAATAGACATACCTCTGTACATTTACTTACCCGTGGACTTGTATGTAAGTGTGTACGTTTACTTTCTTTTCTTAGGAATTACATGTAGTCTGATATATCCTCAATGGGAAATGCGGGTTAATGAATGTCTACATGTCACGGGTCAAGCCCACAATTTTGGGCATGGCATAACTTATACCATAGAGCAAGGAACCTGTTCTGTTCCTTGCTTTACCAGCATGCTTACAGGTAATGAAGATTTACCCTTAAAGACATCAATGGATTTCAGTGTTTTCATTGTGCTGTTGAGTATCTGGATGGAGAACATACACCCCCAAAATTATGCACATAATTAGATTTTGTGGTGGTTGTATTTATTAAAGAAAACATTACACATGGACACACCTTATACTTACATATGCGCATGTTTACAAGTAATCTAAATGTGAGCAGCTCTTACAAGTATAAACTTCAACCAGACCTTTAAGCTGAGCTGGATCTGGGAAAGAGAATGCAGGACTTCAGTTCACTTTCCTAAGACCAAAACATTACAGGGTATCTCACTTGAATTGTTTTCAAATACATGTAGTAGCATAGTGGGATCAACAGAGGACTGTGAAAAATATAGACTTACAGGTATTTGAGTATAAATTTGTGCGGATTGCTTATAAATAACTTTTCTTTTTCATTGATTCAGTATTTAACCACCAGAATACCATACCACAAGGGTAGTGGGCCTCCAGATGTCCAAACACTGCAGCAAGTCACAAAAAGTAAGTTTACTGTACACGTACACGTACATGTAGTTGTATTTTTTTTCTTTATGTTTTCTTCTTCTTGTCCTTTTTCTTTCTTGAACATGAGTGTTGATTGACCTTTGACTTCAAATTTCCAGTGGCATAGTCGTTCACCAGCCATACACAAAGAGTGACTTGTGTACAGTCCATGTTCATCAGCTAGGTGTACATACATTTGAATGAGTGTCCAGGGAGGAGGAGCTAGGTGGGCCCCTCCCTCCAAATCCACTCTCTGACACATGCACTGATGACTCATTGCTGGGGTGATTTCTCATGTGTGCATACAAATACATTCTACGGCTGAACTGTCCAGCAGAATCTATTTATTTTATTTAGTTATTAATATCTGGTCGTACGTTGTACAACAGCGCAGTTACAAGATGAAGTGGCAATTAAGAAGACAGTAAAGACGTGTTTTGGTTTAGAGGTGGGAGGAAGCCCCAGGATAAGTATTCTCGGGAAAACCCACAGAATCATTCAGGGACTGAAAACCTGATCCACATGCAGACCTACATGTAGGTGGGATAGGAAAGGGCCGCTACACCAATCTGACTCCCACATTGTGTCAGCACTTCCAGCAATTCATTTCGAAGCTGTTCTTTTAAAAATTTAATTCAATTTTTCTGATTTGTTGTGCAGCTGCAGTGCCCCAAACTGTCCCCGTAGTCAGACAACATACATGTATATAGTTTTCTTTTTTCGTCCAAGGTTCAAAAATCATTTATTGAACTCACAACCATGATATTCATAGGTTTCGTCCCACACACGTGCAATTCCTTTAAGCCCCCCCCCCCCAATACTTGGCCGAGCAATACCATGCAGCCAAGGGGGATGGCAAGCCCTTTTCAGGGTAAAAGCCGATGTGTTAAAACATAATCCCCACTTGAAGAAATGCTACAGAATCGTTGCTGTTCGTGTGAGGGGTAGCAGATGAATTTAGAGATACGCTGACGTAAATGGATTGCTTTTTTCTCCTGCCCCTGGGCTGCATTCTGTGCCTCAGATGTCCCTATTTTATGGTGCATGCACATACTGCAAGAGGGCTTATGTATTAATTGGTTACTGTTCAATATTTGCATTCGTGTATTTGAGGGTAGGGGAAATTGAGCGTGTGTACATAAAATGTTGCAAAGCAACATCTTACCTGCTTTAGTCACTTTTATAAGTTGTGTAAGTTTTGTGCATCAGAGGACAGTTTTAAATGTACTTTTTTTTTTATTTTGTGGCATTCTGGGATTATTCTTTGGGAGGCTGTCTTGATGATGTGAATGGATACCACAAGATTTTAGTTTGCATTACACAAACAAAGAGAGGTTTTTGTTTGGATACGTACCCGGTACAATGTGTCCTCCGGATCAAAATGGACAGAAGGTGGATGAAACATGTTTGGGGCTCCTAGTTATTGACATTTTGCTAAATTATTTAGTTCAACAGTGGCTTACAAGTAGTTGACTTGCAACTCATGGTGTTAGTTTGGGTCACATATGAATCGCTGATGTTGCAGCAGATATTCCCATTTCAGTTTGTGCAATACAAATGACGTTTCAAGATGTCCGTGGTGAGGTACGCATACATGTGTACACCCAAAGCAAAAATTCATAGTGACACCAAGCAGAAACTGTTTCAGGATAAAAGTGTGGTTTTAAAAAGAACTCGTGAAATTCAGGCATTAGCAAATACAGCTGCGGATGCTTCCTGATGTTGACCCTGCAAAGTCCTGCCCGACAAGTCATTCTCAAGTGTGAATATGGATGACCAGCTGTATGAACTAGTGCCCTGCATACATGTGCCCTTTTCAATTTAATACGTGATGGTCTGAGAGCAGCTTCATAAATTTTCTCTCTCAAATTTGCATATATACGTGTAGTAGTCTGAGAGTGCCTGACATGTCATTGTCCACATGTACATGTGTGATCTAAGATGTGGCTCAGACTTGTTCTCTGCTGTGAGTGGGAACAAGAGAGATCTGTGTTTACACGGGAACTCACTGGTTCATGCATCTCATCAGCAAAAATTTGCCACTCGTAACTACGGCAGGAAATGTTTCACTAGCAGTTACCATATTGCATGGGCTTGCAGAGAATTTCGAGCATGCGTACAGCCTAAAAGTATGTGTAAGGGTTTTTGTAATAACAGGGCTGGCCTAGGGCTTTGCGCAAACTAAGTGCAGAATTCTTAAATCCTTGAATCCTAAGTGCAGATTCCTTGAAATTAGGCCCTGGAACGTTTTGGAAGCCAGCATTGTCAAAGCGCAAACAATCGTTGATGCCTGCTTCTGTGCACATGCCTGAAGTTGGTCAGCACCTCTTCCATATTTTGTGTGTAGATCACATACAATCCAACCTTGCACTATGCCTTGAGTAGTTCAGATGGATCATGTCATGGGCCATCTTTGGCTTTGATCTAGACATGTCTCATACACACTCGTGGTCACTTTCGTGGGCCAGAATTATCGTTGAGGCTTGACTGTCACCTACTGTACATGTTTTCATAACCCCAACCTCAATTAGCACTGGTGTGTTAGTGCTTGTAAGTGGTGTGGCACTGCACCACATCACTATGGAAATCATTGCGATATTTGATATGACAGTTGCACCATTCGGGTAATATCCATATCTCAGTGTTTCAGGTCAGTTGGAGCCTCCTTGGAGCCTCCCTGTCATTGGGATAAACTGTGAAGAGATGCGTGCACTCTTTTGAAGTGAAAATCGTGAAGGAAAAGCAAAAGTACATGTACTCTAAAGCTTTTCATAGACCTGTCTGTTGAGACATATGCTGTCAGAAGCCTTGTTTTCATGCAGCCATAATGATGACGGGCAGTACACAAAGATGTCAAGACACAAACAGTCTCAGAAGAGACAGTGTATACTTGTCATTTGACAAAAAAATGAAAACCAAGATGGAGTCCAAAACTTCAAAGATTTTCACACTCTTTAAGGGCTTATACTATTACTTGAACTTAATAAACCAGTCTGTTAACCAGTCATGCCAACCTGCCTTTTTCTGCTCGAATTAAACTAAATGCTATTAAATGAGATACTGAAGTCAGTCGTCCTTGTGCAAATTTGTATAACGACGACCACAGGCTAGTGGCAGCAGAAATGAATGGAAGTATTGATATTTGGCATTGTCACTTATCTATTAAACCTCTCTTCACATACCAGTAACTAATTACAATTTTTTTTAAATAAAATTGAAAAAGTAGAAGAAAAATTATGTACATGTATCAAGAGAGGGTAAAAGGTATCATTCTGCCTATGTGTACTTCCAGTGTTTGCTCTTTTTAAGCCTCTTTTTGAAAAAAAGTTCAAATACCAAACAGAAAGACAAAATTTACATATATATACCCATACATGTACATGTTCGTATTTAAAAGGGAAACTCTGCCAACCTCCTGCGTATGTAGTCACATGTCAAGATGAGCCCATGGTATTCAGATTTACACTGTAAATGTACATGCTGAAATTATTGATTTATGCAATGGTATGTACCAGCACATGTGGATATGAGTAGCATACATAATTGAGTAAGTGAAGTTAGTCCTCTCCAGAAATGTGAAAAAACTGCAAAGCCGTAAATCATATTCAACATTCCCCATGTCTGCTCCACATGAACCCTAACACCCTTGGCTATGTGAAAAGTCATATTAAATCTTGGAGGATTGAGGACTGTTGGTTATTACAGTGACCGCCTTTGAGAACTTTTAAAAAGGAATATGTACTTTCTACACATACATGTAGGTGCATTGTTCTTATTTTCTTTTTCATTTGGTGTCTTAACTTGTAACCTGCCGAGTTAAAGATTTTCTCTGAAAAATGAAGAGCAAGTGATTGACTGAGTAAATTGATTTACCTTTATGAATGTATGAAAATTAATTGATGAATTTGGTTATTCCTTGGTACATGTACCGGTACATGTAGCAAGCAGTTCGTTGTTTGTAGCAGTGTCAAACCAGACAAAAATCTGATATACACGTAAATTTAAGGTGAAGTTATCAGGTCACATCCTCTCGTCTGATGCTTCTGACTTCCTCCATGGTCTGACCCATCTTCTTGGGAGGTAGTCAGGGGACTGAAAACTGATTCTGTACATACCTCCCCCGTCCCCCACGGTTGCTGCACTTAAAGTCCTCCCCAATATCATCTTCCCAGGGTACAGGCAGTGTGCGTGTGGACGTTTTTCCTCCTGGTCATTCTAGCGCTAAATTTATGCTAAGCTTTGCCCTGGGAATTTGGATAATTTGCGAAACTCCGAGAAATCACATTATGTTCAGGATTTTAGAGGTTTTTTCCCAATTGATAACAGAATCTTCATGTAAGGTAGACAGACTCCTGTTTTCCTGGATGAGGGAATAACAGTCGTACACATGTACATGAGCATATTCAAAAACAGACTTCAGTTTTTGGGAATTTCCAAAATCAAAGATTTTACCCCAGAAATTGCCATACATACAGGATTTTAGGAGATTCACTCCAAATCGCGACATTTAAATACATGTATACCAGTAGCACTTGAGAAGCTGTGCACACCCGTTTTGCATGAATATGGATAATCAGATACATACTGTACTACAGTATGTGAGGAAATTTCCAAAACCAGAGATTTTGAAGTCAAGAGGAACACACAAATCTATCTGGGTTAATTGCCTGACAATTTAATAGTGGCTCTCCGTTATACTGTCATCCAGAGCTGTAGGTATTAATGCAGATTAGCATGAGTTAATCACATTGGATATGCAGGAAATCCAATCAGGATGCTTGCTGCTAGCCTGAGATGCAGACTAAAATGCATCTAGGCAATTTGCATGGTTAGACACATGGTCACACCTAGGTACACTTGCTCTCTTTGCAGTAAGGCCTTGCAGACTGCAGTAAACTACAGTGAATTATCCCAAATTTGGGTCTGAGCTGTGTGACAGGGTGGATGTCTTGCGTGGATAGTGGGCCTTGACAACTTGTTCTGTGCTGCTTCTTCCCATGCTGTCAGGGCCCAGTTCCACGGAGTTGCTATAAGCTGAAAAATAATCCACAGTAAAATATGTGTACCTATACATTGTGTACTAAGCAACAATATTGGAGAACCAGGAAGTAGAAGTACTTAAAGCCAGAAAAAGCTGTTTTTCTTGTTTCTTCCAACCTGCCCCATTTTGAAGGCACAACCCTTTTTTTCAGGGAAGGGGGGTTGAGGTAATGTGAAATTTGAAACTGAGACAAAAGTGTGTCTATTGTAGTTTGCCTATGGTGTAAAAAGTTCAACTGACTCAATATGCGTGCTGCTACATGTACTGTACATGCAGTACCCTCTATTTAAAGTGTTCCTTTCATTTGAAACAAATGCCACCTGACTTGTGCTGTTTCTTTTCAACAAGAAAACACTTTCCTTAACACAGAATCAGTGCCAAAAAGTGAACCCCCCCCAAAACAAAATCATTCCTACCGTGGTACCTACCTTATTTTGAGATGCTATTTAACAGGAAGCAAAACTATATCGCCTAACCTGTCTCTGCTTAGCAAATTTGTTCAGTTTTTTATAATGATAGCAGAATTCTGCTCTCCATGAAATTGGCCAGAGTTGCAGTTGATTACCTTTGTTCTTACTCATTGACAGCTGGCTGGCCAGTTGTCAGGTATTCTGCCTGGCTGGTGTTCTAATGAACCTCTGGTACCCTATGAAGCTAACATGCACATGCAGTGTACCGTTCATTAGTACATGTACATAAGTACATGTAGATGTGACCATGACAGGTGACAGCTTGTGATCAAGCTTGTGTAGATCTAGGCAAGGGAGGGGAAGGGCAGGAAGACATCATCATCCATCTCCAACTAACTAATTAAGCAAGTCACCTGTGTGCATTATAGCTCATGGCTTTGGTACAGATTAGCTTTCCTAGTCCTCTAGTGTGTTGTGGAGTGAATGACACTTTGGTATCTGACTTGCATTATTTGCAAGCTTGTACCATCCCCTCATCACTGAAATCCTTTCAAAGTCCACTTTTTGCATGCCATGTTGCGATGGCCCCTCCTCGTCAGTAACTGCCTATGCCCCTCCCCATATTAGGCAAAGTTGGGCACAGACTTTGTGCCACTGGCTTAATAATGTCTGTGCAGAAGTACATGCGTAGCAGTGGGAGGAATGACTAATACACTCACTTGAATGTCGGATACCAGTATGTGGCTGAAATATTCAGGACCTGTGATAGGATATCGCTGACGTTTAATACCAGCCAGTTATCCTTCCTGCCACTGACCCTCACCTCCCCCTTACCCCCCCTTCCTCCCCTCCCCTGGCTTGGTACAGCTGATGGTTTCCTTGCTGTGTGCTGTGTTCTGCTCCCAGTTTTCTAAGCACACATACTGTACTTGCAGTATGATTTGATGTACATGAACACCTGCCGATACTTCTGTCCACGCGTACAGGTACCGTACTTCTTGGGACTTCCTGTAAAACAAAGAAGTAAAAGATTTATTGTATTTCCTTTTTTTTTGACACATTCATGGAATAGGGTTACATACAAGTTGACATGAGCAGTAATTTTGTACTTCCTCATCAATCTCAATATTAAGTTTATCTTCTAGATTTCAGATTGAGATGAAATCTACCTGAACATTTGGCTACAGCAGGCTGACCCTAACAGATCTGTCAGGGCTTAGAAATCAATATCTCCAGTTACAAATGGATAAAATACCTCTGTAGCCAGCTTTAAAATGGGGCTGTGCTTAGGCCATTTATTAATGGTCTCATCTCTTATTATTCCAATTCAAAGATATTGATGAGAGCAATTTAATTACAGATTGTTTGGACAGCCATTTATCTTGCGGAAGCTTTTACTCTCACAAATTGTATTGATCAGCCTTACATGTTTGAAGTGATGAACAAGTACATGTACCGGTAGGTAGTACAATTGGCTTATCTCCACCCTCTCACAGCCAAAGTGATGGCCCTGTAGCACTGTAGGTCTGTGCCAATTATCTGAATATTCTGATATTATATTGATTATCCAGAATTTGGATTTATTTTCAAAATTGACTATTGGGAGTTAAAATTCAATGAATTAGAAAAGGGAAAAATTTGATCATATTGTTTTTCAAATTTGGCATTCTAAAAATCATATTTGAAAATATTAAAGGCAGCTGTATTCATATGCGAATTACGCCCAATAGTAATGCCAAAAGTTACTTTTCCTTAAATAGGTTCACAAAGGGAAAGTCAAATTTTTCAATATGTCATTATTTCAGGTCACTCCAGTCAGGTTTTTTCCTCCCCCGATTTATCCAAGCATGATAAAAAAAAAAATGAAAATAATCATTGTAAGATTTACTCTCCATATAACACTCAGATCTGAACTTATAAAGACAGTCAGGACAGAATATAACACACACAAAATGTAGATTCCTATGATTAAGGGTAGATTTGTATGTGCCACGTTTTTCTTCACATCATCGAACTTAACGTACCACAGCTGAAGACCATGACGTGTCCGCCTATTGGTCAACTTCTTCAAGTCAAATGGCATTGTTTTGCATAATTAATCAGCAAATGCGCTCAGATGTCTATATCTTGATAGACCTAGCTGAAGACCATGACGTGTCCGCCTATTGGTCAACTTCTGCAAGTCAAATGGCATCGTTTTGCATAATTAATCGGCAAATGCACACAGATGCCCATATATTAGACAGTCACCTGCGTGTGAGCGTTTTACACAGATTAGAGACACTGTAGCCCGTGCATCTTTTCTCAAGTGCCATGCATTCTGATGGGCGTAGACTGACATTCAGTGAATGAATATGCGCAAGTTCATGGTGTTGCTCGGGGGATGGACATACAGTAGAAGTTGTATGTTCTGCCATCTGTCTTAAGTAGCATAACTTCAATCCTGGCCAAATCTCATTTGACCCCCCCACCCCCCTGGACCCCCCTCTCAGTGTTGTGTCTCAATGCACAGTTTGCGCTCCAACTGGACAGGACAACATTGACCGGGGAGTGGGAGACCTGCCAAGGGTATGGCTATTGAAACATGTGCCAACAGTTTTGTCTAGGATTGTAGGTTGAAATTTCTGAGGGGCCCATAGGGATGCATACTGTTTTCAAGGGTTACTGAGAGCTAATAACTGTGTCTCATACATAGGCTGTGTACATTTCAAAGTTTCAAATGGGGTGGGAATTTTCCCCCATGGCCCCCTGTGCCCCACCCATAGTTACGCCACTGTGTTTCCCCTTTTTATTGCTGTCAAGGAGATGCTTGTGTTCAAGTTTTCCTGGTTATTGCTGGTATCACCGAAAAAAGTCACGCAGGGCTTGAACGTGTATTCTCGGATCTTGCAACACACTGACCACCATTAAACATGTGCACGCATATGTTGGCATAAATGCACAGGCTTCAAAGGTTTACAAAGATCCTCTGTCCATTGAATTTACCTCCAGCAGCAGCCAGCCTCAGCTTAAGAGAAATTTTCCGCTCACAAATATCATCACGTCAATTTTCTAACATAGGATCTATTTTTCCAGTTCTCGATTTCATTTTCCCACTGTGTTTGCCCTCCCTTCTCATCCTGCAGTTCTGAGAGCAATCAACGAAGACAGCAAAGACGTCCCGGACCTTCTGACCAACTACATCCTCAAAGGTAGGCACAGCAGAGACTGTCCATTTCCATAAAACCCTAACTGGGTCAGGGCACCAGACTTTGTTTACATCTGGATCATGTCTCATGCTCAAATTTCCACCAGTATCCCCCCTCCCGTCTTAACAGGAGACTTCGGGATTGACAGCTTCGATGATTTCTAGTTTTAGGGTTGTTGGGATTAGAGCCCTATAGTCTTTAGTAGCACAACCTCCCTGCCAATGCTGCGAAAAAAATTTCGAAGCCACAACTCACAACTTGAACATTTTGCAGATGGCAAAGAAATAATGACAAATGATATGGCCAGAAATAGCTTATTGTAAGCATGTCATTGGATTTGTTTCATGTAACCAGAGACATGTACCCTGGATTCAAACATACATGTATAAAATTTGGGCAGGTGCAACGAAAATGTTAAATTTTGGCTTAGTTTTTGTATCACCAAAAGTATGACTTCACCCCTCTTTCTTAAAGTGGGTCAAAAATAAACACTTACATGTATATTACATAAATTCCACATTACTGGTCTTACATTTCATAGCTGGGGTTTACACTCTCTAGGATTTGAATTATGTAATAAGAGATAGCATTTCCTCTTGCATATGGGTAATTCTAGAAATTAGGGGTCCATGTTTTTTTTCATGTCCCTCTTACATCTGATGTGATATTTTAAGTTCAGAACTTATTTTCTTAATTCCAAGAGTGGTGAATTAATGCAGATAACCTGCCGAACAAATAGTAATAGCTCGAAACCCTTCC
This sequence comes from Acanthaster planci, assembly GCF_054643075.1. Taxonomy (NCBI): domain Eukaryota; kingdom Metazoa; phylum Echinodermata; class Asteroidea; order Valvatida; family Acanthasteridae; genus Acanthaster; species Acanthaster planci. The sequence continues at coordinate 10,286,130 of NC_141777.1, read as the reverse complement.
CGTGATATTTCCATGTCAAATAACAAAGGTCACATGTAACAGGGACACGAAAATGTCACACTTTTGGACCCCTAATTTCTGGAATTGCCCATATACCACTGTATACATGTACTACAGTTTAGTCCCTCAATTGTTGATTTCTCCATCTCCCCAACTTAGCCAGTATGTGTTACCATGGTTACATTTGGAGGATTCACTGCTTTTGAGAAGTTACATAGATGCATACATGTAGAGGATGTTATGAAAATCATTTTTTAAAATGACATAAACATGTGGTGATGTCACTCATGAATCAGTCATCCATCTTAAGAATGAAAAGTGTTTTTAAGTTTGGGAAATCCCATTTTGCAGAGAGATATTCTAGGTTGCTCAGTCGCTCATATTGGTGTCTTTGTAAATAGTTCAGTGTACCCATTATTGTGACTGTGCACGTAGGGCATTACAGTGGATCTACTGTGACTCATACCTACACTTGGAAGTGTCCATTCCCTATCTTTATCAAAATCTTTACTGCTCAAAATTGTTTTCCTCTTTGAATTGGCTTCAATTTAACGTCTAAAAGCAAATAGCGGAGGAAAGAATCTGCATTAAATTTTACTTGTCGTGCTTGGTCAGTCACCAAATCAAGGATTTAAGGAGCATTGTGTTTGCATGATTGCAGCAGGGTTTTTTTTATCAGAGAAAAACTGAAGCCTCTGGGAACATTTTGGAGTAACTTGTTTATAATAATTGCAAATTGCATTTACTGAACAAAGAAAGAAGGGGGGAGGAAAAAAGTAAGTCCCTTCTCAGCGAAGTGTTTTACTGGTGCATTCAACTCCATCCTCAGTGCAATGTCCTGGATGAGAGCAAAGGGAGATGCTATCATTTCATTGAGCCTCCAGATTCCATCCAGATTTGAATCTTGACGTGGCCCAGGAAATGGCTCAATATTTTACGCTTTGTAGTCAGGACCTGGAGGGATTTGTATCCAGATCAACCCCCCCCCCCCAAAAAAACCACAGTTGGGATGGCAGATTTGTTCCTCAGGTGATTTGGGTGTACTCCAAACAATTCATTGGTTTCGTAGGTTCTTTTTTTTTTTACTTTTATGTTACCTTTGTTGCTGGGATGCGGAAGTTCACCCCTTTCTTTTATTTTGTTTTGTCGAATGATGTCACACCCCATCTCTTCTGCAAGTGGCTGCATCTTGAAAATTTATTGTTGCCGATAGTTACAACCATATGGAAACTAGGCTTGTAGGGTATGGTTAAACTCAAGGCCCCTCATATCATGCAACTTTGCAGAAAATATTCAACTTACAGTTTTGCCTCAGATGTGTCATCAAGTATTCATATTCATGCACATTATGCATATGCATGTGCATATATATGATGTATATTTATATGTGTGAGACTGGATAAATCAGTTGATACAGAATTCTGTTTTTCACATGCAGTGTTGTTCAAACCAGAGAAGGATGGCGATATCCCACTACCATTGCCCATGGATATGCAGGTCAGGTAAAAGGTTAAATGTGAGAGGTCAGCCATCAAGGAAAGAGCTCTGATTTTGTCATCATCATCATTGTTTTTTGCATCTTGCCCATTGCCAGTTGGCCCAAGCCACCCGTTCCAAGAAATTTCTTTTTTATTCTCAGTCATTTTTTGGGGGGGGGGAGGAATTGGGAGAAGTACCGGTACTGTTGGCAGTCACATGCTGATGTCGGGGGGTATTAAAACAGTTAAATTGACGTGTTGGGTTTGCATCAAGCTCTGAATGTTCATCAGCAATACAGCGCCAACAGATTTCATCACTTTCATCAAAGTTCTATTGCATGTCCCTGTGGTTTTGTAGCATAACGTAAACGTAGCAAGAAGGTATTGTCATTCACGTAGTGTTAGTGATATTCTGTGACGTACATGTACATTGTACGCATCATGCGATCTTGTGCAGGGTTCTAAATAGTACTTGGAGATATTCGTATTTAGAGTGTATAGAGTAGGGTAAATGCAAAAAAAAATCAAAATAAATACGTACATTTGTTCTTGCTCTTTTGTAAAATAAAATATATTACTATTAATATATTGAATACTCACGTGCTGGAAATTCTAAATTGACTGTAATGCAGTTAATTGTTTCACTGTAATGCGCAAGTATTTTTCTTTATTTGAAATTTTGTCAGTAATTGGACTGAAGCGAATTAGCTTTCACTTCGCTTTTTGTATTGCGTCGTGCTATTTTTTTCTTTTTGAATTTTTTATATGTTCATGTAAATTTGTGTATTATAAAAAGAGAAGAAGATTTAATTATTAAAAATGCCCAAAGATTTATCCTGTCAAAAATCCATTAAAAAATAGTAGTGGTCATTGTTGAAATGGTACGCACTGAAGCCAAAATAGTGTAAGTCAGATGAAAGAGGTTTACAGAGGAAAATGTGAACAAAAATTGCCTAGTCATTTCTCGCGCAAACGCACCAACGAAAAAGAGCATGGTACTGTGTTTTTAAAGAAACAGAAGATTGTTTCTGGCTAAGTACTCCAGGCACAGTTCAATCATTTCTACTTACTGTAGTACATCTTAGCAATCCGGCAATAGCCACTCCTTGATTTCCACGATGCATGTACCTTTGGAAGCCAAATTCTCTATGTGTGGGGAAAAGATAATCTGTTTCTACCTGTACAATCAATGAGAGAAACTTGTGCATAATTAACAATATACTTGTACCACTTCAAGCTGCCCACCCTCATTCAGTTTCCAGGCCCAAGATTATTTTATTCCGGTTCCTAGCAGCCGTGTATGCTTGCCCAATGGGTTCTCCTGCCACTTGCCACTAGCAAGTTCTGTGAGTGGATTAATGGACTACCATTCTTATCAGGCAAAATGTTGGAATTTTAAGACTTGTAACAACCTCCTGCCATGGGCCTCGAGCTGGACCAAGAGGGCAATATTTTGTAAGCAACAGAGGAACTGAACTTCGTTTGTTCACGAACAAATAGAAAATGCAGGTGTCACAGTCGCATTACTACCAACAAATTGAACATTCCTGACCAACGTGGCTCTTTTCAACCAGGGGGGGGGGCTTTTGATGGGGGGATACCGGTATAATGACATTTTTAATTAGAATATTTTAAACAAGCAAAGCTTAAAAAAAAAAGAAAGAAATAGGCCACCTATCCAATCATAGGCTGTGTTCCAGTGTTTTTGCTGCATGCATCCCTGGAAGTCACCAGCCTGACGAGCAACAGCAGCCATAAGGATGGTTCGTCCTATTCACGCAAATTGCAAAGCCAAAGCAAATTTGATGTCACGAAGTTTTGTGCTTTGTTCCACATTCTCGTCACTGTCATTCACGCATACGGTTTGCTGGATCACAGAATATGACTGGAACTTTCCTTGTGTCCAACCAGGAAATAGGTCCTTGTCCAAGATGTCTTCAAATTTTACAATATTACATGCAATAGGCTGTGTTTTCATATAGCAGGTACGCACACTGGTCTGATTCCCTCCTTCAACGGAGAGTTTTTACAGTCAGTCATTTTCTTCAGGAAGTGCTTGTCATTTGCCTGGAGTCTCGAATAGGATAGGCTAGTCGGATATACAAACCACCGGTGTACACAATAATTTGACAATTTTTAACGCATGATAAACATTGCAGATGAATGTACCTCAGCCTATAGAGTACAAAATATATATTGTGAAGTTTGGTGCGGGCTTCTTTTTTTTAATTTCTTGATAAGGAGTTTTTCTTCAGTTTTTTGGTATCCTCTGTGATGTGTCTAGCACACAGTGGGTTGTTATATCCCGAGGTAAGACTCAAGCAATCATGATATGCTCATACTCAGTTGACATATTACCAACTTTATTCTGGCTTGTTCTGGCAAAAGATTTTCCTGTCATCGATTCCACAAAATGTCCTCCCAAAGAGTCGTATGGTTTCTCATGAAAACACTTCTGCCTTTCAGCATCAGCAGGTCATTACAAAGTGACACCTCATCAAGATGGATTCACGGGCACAATTTGGGCCAGGGAGAAATGCCTCTGGGATTCAAACATTTTGGCGCCATTTGACAGTGATCCAGCACAGGCACTTGTAGGGAATAAGGCACAACGCATACATGCTAAACTTTTGTCATGTAATAAAAGACAAGTACTGCAATATCAGTGTTAGTAAATGTCAGTTGTAAATCAGGCTTGGACTGCAGTGTGTAAATGTATGCATGTAGTATAGACTTCCTCACAGCATTGTCGGCCGCCTCAGAAAATTGTCACACAATCAAGTATCAAACCAAATCAAGCATCTCAAAGGGACAGTTACCTGTTGCATTGGTGGGTGTTGTTTATAAACTCATTTGTATCTTCTCTACACAATGTGGCGTCTGTATTATGGACAAAGATGCGTACAGACAAGTTAGTCTGCTTGAAACATCAACGTACCAAAGGGATAGCACCATAAGTCAGCCTTCGAGTGCTATCACTTCGGTTTATTGAATTACGTATCACACAAAGGCCAAGGATTTTTTTCCTGGGAATGCCAGCCCTGTGTTGTTGCATTGCATGTGCTTCATTAATCGGCTCTTGATCCACCTGGGATCTATATCTGCTCAGTGAACAAATATCCCCTTCATTGACGACAGATAGATTGACTAGAATGGTAATGTTATGTCATTGGCACCTTGCACCCAGCACCTCAACAAAACTTGATCAGTTACTCACATTTTTACCATCACAAGTTAAAAAAAGAAAAGGAAGAAAAGAAACACCATCCCTGTATTGCTGGGTTTTATTAGAGTTTCTCGTTTTTAATCAGTGCTGAAACAACTAGCCCAACTCCCCGCATGGCCATTTTCTGTAACAGGTAGCATGTCCTGTGGCATTTGTACTGTAAATAAAATGCAGCTCTTTTGATTAAAAAGTGCAATTTCTTGGATCAGTGTCAGGAAGTGTGTAGTTATGTAGAACATAAAGATAACTATGGGGCGGTCAGCTGAATGGAAATTTGCTTTTGGCACGAGTTGTTGTTTTCGTTGACTTTTCCTCATGGATATAATGTACACAGTGTAGTAGGATAAAGGAGTGTTACTTGTAGTTCTCGTGAAGGATATTAGCTGTGTTTCTGTAGGTAATTCTATGTGACAATGTGCCTGTTATAGCTGTGTGCAGAGACAGAAAGGACATAGTAACCTGTTGAAAAGGAAACATTTTACAATATTTCAAACACCGCGTGGACAAATTCACGCATGTTTATCAGTGTACGTTCTCGAAGCCCCCAAAATACGCTGATAGTGTACAGGTATCTGTCCCTTGGCAGTTCGAAAACTAGTTTACATGTACATTTACGGTATGTGGGAGGATGTGTAGCCTGGAAGTTAAAATTTGAAACTCTTGATCACAGGTTCAGGGGTTCAAATCAGCCAGCTGGCTTAATGTTATAACCTTAGGCAAGTGACTTTACTCCAACCCTAGCTCCAACTTGCCCTCTCTCCACTCAAGAGAGTAAATGGGTACCTGTGAGGGCAGAGATGGTTATTACTTACCTCTGATTAGCCATTTCACCTGAAATGGCAACATCAGGCTGTGTACTCCCCAGGGAGCTGAGATTCAGAAATGTTTATAAGCCCGATGATGATAATAAGCATGTGCGCTCTGATAGGTTTTCCAGATAAGTGTGCCATGTAAGTCTATATGTTGGTACAAATATAACATACATAGTGTGGACGTTCGCACAAAGGAAATCCACATAATACAGGGTGTGGACTTGCACACATCCACACTCTATTTTCCCCTCTAGAGACATTTCAGGGTCGGGTTTATCAATGGCAAAAGAAAGATAAACAAATCCTGCGTGTCGTCGTAGTGGGAGAAATAGGAGCACTCCCCCTCCCTTCAAGTTTTCTTAACTGCAGGAGACCAACGGCATGCCAACACTAGGAATGTGAAACAAGCATGTACGAGTGCACAGAGCTCACCTGCCTGTCAAACGAAACGAAAACTAGTTGCAGTTTCATGGCCCCTAATAAAATTGCACCCTTATCCTTGGAAGTTTTAAAATCTGAAGTTAAGGCTCCATGCTAGAGTAACAAGGAACAACTTCTGTTTTTGCCCTAGAAAAATTGGAAATTGAAATTTATTTGGTGCTTCATTGTGTATGTGTGTTTGTAAAATTTGTGCCAATTTTGCTGTTTGTACTTCTCATATTTAGCATAGTTATGATTCATTCACATCAGATTTAATAATGGACTACTGTTTAAAATCCATTTGACGTACATGTAAGCGGCATATTGAAAGCCTGGGCCATTATTTTTTATACTTACATGTCGTTCGTTGCTCAGGTGCTTTGCATTCACAATAAATGTCAATTCGTTCAAACCTGTACCTCTGTTTTTTTTTTTATGTTTACATTTCAGTATTATTTACTTTGTATTGGATTAAGCATATAAGTCATTTTCCTTTACCATTTCTGCAACAAAGTTGTTACCAGTACACGGCAATTAGTAGTATGGGTGTAGTAATAGACCAAGTCTTTGTTATAAGACAGGAGAAACTTGGGGGGCCTACAGCTAAAGGTTTTCACATGGACAGCTTGCAGTAAATTGTCAGAAGCCATGGGCAAGGTGCGAGCTTTTGACACAGCCTATGTCATGATAAGCATTCGTCAAAAAAAAAAGAAAAAAAAATTGAGCCAAGGACCATGTTTTCAGAAGGTCATACCAATGATTCTATGAAAAATTGTGAACTATGCACAACTGCATAACCAGAACTTTAAAAGTTAAAGATTTCACAGATGCCATCATATTTGTCATATGTTTTCAAACATGTATTTGAGAGAATCCAAGTGTGCTTTTTCAACCAGTGCAAGGTGGACTTTCCACAAATCATCATGAGAGACTGACACTCCACATAGTTGAGAATGTCAGGTGAACCCGTCCTGATTGGTTAAGCATTGCACGTGCTCGTTGAGATTTTACCAATGGGAAAGGTGCTCAAGAGACCTAAATCCTGAAGGCAGATCAGTCAAGTAATAACTGAAATCACTGCTTTCTGTTGTCCATTTGGGTTCAGCAGATCCAGAAGTACTATGTGTAGAGAATGCTTAGCTGATACGTGGTCATTCTGTACCTTCAATGGTCATTTGGCGTGTGGTGTTGTTAGCCTTTCCCACCTTTTTTGTGACATTCACTAGAAACTGTAGTAGCCAGATTGAGAAGAGATATTGTGCACAACTGGTGCTTGATAGAGGTTGTGCATGGTAGTCATTTTTCCGGTAAGGGCTTTTGTTCCCCAGGGATACACATCAGGGGTGGATCCAGGGGGCATAGGGGTGCATCCTCCTTTTTTGACCCAGACAATAAATAATTAAATGGGAAAAAATGAGGGAGGAAGGAGAACAAAGGTGACATACTGCTTGAAATTGTACCACGGAGCACCTAGAATCCAAAATGGCTCCAGACTCCACGACATACTGGCATTTTACCATTACTGCTTTAGCTCACGCCCTCCCCCTGTGAAAAATTCAGGATCATGCCCCCTTTTGAAAAAAACAGGATCTGCCCCGTACATGAGTAGACCTTTTTTGCTAGATTCCTCCATAACACAGGCAGTTACTGGAAAAATGGCTGTCGTGCACAACCTCGGTAGAAAACCATGATCCACAGTGCTAGAAATAGGTTTTTTTCGTATTTTCAATTCCTTTTCTTGGTTAATTTGTTTGTTAATGTCTCTTTTAATCAAAAACCTTGAATTATATATTCCCTAAAGAAATGATGAAAACATTTCACCACTTTTTGTACTGTATTTAAGCATGCCCCAGGCATAACTGTTTAAGCTTTTTTGGAAGATGTTTTACCTGGAAAAACAAAGCTATTGTCGTAAATTCTAAAGTAGGTTGAAGATGAGGCCATTTGCCTGTCAGAAGTTTAGTGAGTGTTTAGCTGAGGTATGTGTACCGTTGACGCATTCTAGAGCTTAATCATGTGCACTTGCGTACATGTATAGAAAAGTGAATTGTGAAACACTCCAACTTTTTCTCTGTGGGAAATGTATGTGAAAATGACATTTCAGTGGAGGTGTTGTGACAGCTCCTAGATTTGGAATCCTTTGGCTTTCGGCAAATAGCAGCTGTCAACTTGACAGACTGTTTCATAATGGGTAAGTTTGATCAGTGACAGATTGTCAACTAATGGTCGACTTTGACTGGTAACCTATGCTTGAAATGTATACCGGACACCAGGCAAAATCGACTAGTGGTTAACAAATTGCCACTGATCACACGTACCCAATATTGCTGTGTACAGAAATTTGAAGTGCAGGACTTCTACTTTCTACACGTCCAAACTAAGTACAGTTCTCAGTATCATTGTCAAAATGAAATCATGTTGTAGTGTGGTGACCATTTATAACACATTAAAATAATGTTAAATGCACGAGTGGGCAACTCTTGACATATTCAGTGTGTTACTGTAATAATAATACCAAAGTAGAATAACTGACTGCATTTTAAAACAAAGAGAATTGTTCAACAAATTTATGATAACAGCATTGAAAATTGCACAACTCTGTGCTGCATTAAGAATTGCTTCTTGTGACTTTTTTCCAAAAACAGGTCTGAGTATGGTAATGAATTTTCACTTTCCTTTTTAATTAATATCCAATTAATAATGAGGCTGTTTCCTGTGACACCAGAAGGAAAGTTGCACACAGATGTGCTGCTCTTAAATCACTCCTGATTTCTGTATTCGCAAGATAATGTGTTTTTGGAGTTGTCCATTGGCTGGTAATTACTATTTAAGATTTGTTGATTGTTGTACATGGCTTATGGCTCTCATGGTGAAGGTGCAAGTGCCATGTACATGTATGCGGTATAAAATAATGTCCCATATCATAGCAGCCAACCACTGTTCTGTCACATAGAAGTATGAGAAAATGACTGGTTGAGACTCACTCTGCTGGCAAAAAAATAATTTCTAGCTTGTTGAGCAGGCCTCAACCATCCTGACACATTTTATTGGTCATTGTGAGCTTTCCTGCCAGACGCCACACTGAGGTTACACAAATGCTCTAGTGGGCATATCCTTCTTGTCTGATGCTCTGGTGCAGTGACTCTGTGATGCCAGTGTGTATAAGGCAGCTTTTAATTAAGTGACTTAAATACTGTCACAATTGTTTTCTTTTTTACAAACATGGCAAGCATTCATCCTAGAACAATGAAATTTAGAGGTTTAGTTTCTACTATTTCACAAAAGTGGTTACCAGCTAATTTAGTAACATGACCAGCTAACTTGGCTTGTGAAAACAGAAAACGGGATTTAGAAGCAGTTTGTATCAATGTGTTGCTTTATCTGAGTACTGCAGGCAGCAGCCTTCATAATTTATCTTTCAACCTGAATTTATGCCAAGATATTGAAAGGTTGCATTCAATATTTGGAGCGGCAGGTTTAGCAAACTGTACTGTACGAGTAATCTTGTGTTAAAATCAATGTGACAGATGTGAATGTATTAAATGTCAAGAGATTCAGATGGGTCTATAGCTTGCTTGTTAATTTTGTTGTCCTTAATCCTTACTCCCTGAATACTATTCCTATGGAGCTTATCCAACTTCTGCTCAATCCAACAGTGCGGGGAAAAGTAGGGACACGTTGTACCAGTAATGAAATGCAGAGCAATAAGCCTCATGGAAAGAGCGGCCACTTGGTGTTTAGTCTGAGTATCACTTGTTGTTCAATGCATTGATTCTGTATTGCCAAAAATCTTTTTGACATTACAACGTGCATCATATGAATTGAGTGACAAATAAGTATGGCATTTTATGCACAATCCTATGGAAGAAATGAGAGTAAGTTTGTGGTAGCACCGTCTACAGTGTACAGTTTCACTTCTGAGCTTGTGAGGATTGTGATCATGGATGGTATTGGCCAATCAGCATCAGGGTATGAAGCTCATTCATCTTGCATTGACGAATCACATTCATTTTCAGCATCCAGAAAGTATTTTTGTAAACTATGCATCCATCTGTGTCTTGTTGAGCAGACCTAAGATATATTCTGAACAAAAGCATCAATTGATTGACTGGTTCACTCCCCCCCCCAGGGTCATGCATAAATTACATGGGTTGCTTGTTACCAGTGTGCTCATGATGCAGTGAGAGTGTCAAAAGGGTTTATTCAAGTGACTGTTCCAGAGACTGGGGACTGAGTCATATAGCTCCTGCCAAGCCTTAAGTGGGGTTATGGCAGATTTGGGGCTGTCAGGCAATTGAAGTTATACTTGGCATGGCCTGCAGCTGCACTATCATTAAAATGATGCACAACCTGATCTAATTCTGGAACATGTTAGTGGGCGGCCCAGATTTGGTGAAGTGACGTTTATGCTTGAATCTGGGATGATTCCTGGGAGAGAATCCAATTTGAAAGTGATGGGGCTATTTCTGATTTTGAAAATCACTCGAGAAATGAAGGCCTCAAATATGGAAGATAATACAGCATCTCCCAATGTGGAAAAATTAATTGGTTTGGCTAAGTGACATGTTTTGCTACATCCCACAAATACATTCCTCAAAGATATCCATTCAAGACACACCATTTTACTGAAACAGAGGCATGTGGTTATTTGGTATTTTTTCTCATCTCTACACCAGCAGGAAATTTAGACCTTTATGATTAATTTTTTACTCGAAAATCATAAATGGTGAAGAAATTTATAAATGTATTTGTATTAATAAGCAACTGTTCCCTCACATTAATTTTTTTTCACTGCATTCATATTTATTCACATCAGTTAGCAAAAATACACATACATGATACTTTATGTTCTCCATCATATTTAGTTTTTACACAAAATGCAGGTGCATACCTTTTATAAAACAAATTCAAAGCACACATTTGGCCATTTGTGTTTAGTTTAAAAACTTACCAAGGCTTTCAGGGAAGCACAGGGTTAGATAAAGGCAAGTTTACAATGGTTGATCATGTTGGCAACTTGAAATTACTATCTTGGAGCACTGGGCACCGATGACTCTACATGTATGTATTTGACACACATGTATGCTAACAAGTAGAAAAGTTAGAAAAGTCACAAAATGTTTTGAGGTTACAAAGGTATAAAAAAACACCAATCTAGAAAAAAATCTTATGACAGCATGCACACACTTCAGAAATTTTGGGCAAGGCTTTGAGGAAAACCAGTGGAATATGTTTTCAATGATCGGAACCAATACAGTACCGGTACCTCAATTGAAATAAGAGACAACTGGTGCTGTAAAGGAAACATCATTACTAACATTACTTATGTTACATTAACTACACTTATGAAGGCTCCATTTTTACCCATCATTCATTGAGTGACTGTTTAGGGTGAAAACAATGGCGAGGTATGTGACCCTCTTGCAGAACTCCCCATCCTTGCACATTTGGACTGATGGACTTCCTGTGCTGGTGCTGAACCAGATATTGAAAGATGTAAAGTGTGGCTTTTTTGATGAAGTACACACACATACTTGTTTCACAAATGAGGGGAAATATAGATGTGGGGACCAAAAGCAAACTTTTGACCCCACAGTTCTGTCCTGTCTTTCCTAAGAAAGGAAATCCCCCCCCCATGCAGTGAAGTCCTGCCCTCATGCATGAATGGTGTATCTGTGAAGCTACACATGAAAAATAAGACCCATTTCAACCCCATCATTGGCAACAAGCTGTGGAGACATTCCACACGAGCTGACTTGAGAAACTGCATTCACAAATGACCAAATCAGTTAATGTTTGCATAGGATTAATCATATAATGAAAACACTTCAGCACACTCGTAATTCAGTGAGCAACAATCTTCGAACCCTGTTATCCATAACATGTAGTTGTACCAATGCACACTTGTGCTTTATATAAAAAGAAACAGGTTTTGCTTTGTGGTCACGGACCCGTTATATAACCCTGCAGAAGCTAAAATGTTAAGTAATGAGTCTAGCATGATAATGTAATGTATGACATAACATATTGAGTCAAGTAAAATTTGCTGTATTCAATTTCATTACATTTACCGTCAAAAATACCTTACTCTGTCTAAATTTATGGACCAATTTCCCTTGCATTTTAGACCATGACCTGTCAGATTGGTAATTTAAGTCATCCACACAAAAATGAAGAGCATCCATAAATACACATATAAATCATGGGCAATGTTCCCATGAACAGACAAGTCAGAACAAAATATTGCAGGCATGTGGTAATTTGAGCCAACTGCCTGAATTGTGAAGCTCAATGTGAATATTAACTACCAAAAAATGTGCCTATGTAATTGCATAGGGTAATGTCAAATAACGTATTTAGGTCCTTAAAAATTAACAGTTTGCCACATGTGTGTACAAAAATACCCTGCGTAATTTGTTTCCATCAATTCTTTTTCACCAGTGATAAAAACAGTTTTTAGTTTGTTCATTTGTTAGGCATTTTTTTTTAGTTTTGTTTCATTTGGGCTTTTTTCAAAAACTGTAATTTTACAGATAACAGAGCTTCTCAGTGTTATGTAACATTTTTGTTAACTCAGTCTGCATTGTTTGTGGGAAGAAAAAGACAAGGTGAAAAATAAAGTTTTCTGAAAATAACTCCTGCCTAACTCTAGGAAACTCGAGTCTCATTTTGCATGTAAGATCATTTGTCCACAACAGGTTAGGAAACAGTACAGAATTCATAGTTAAATGCTCCTTGCAACAAGTGCTGCCCACTTTCTAGCTAAAATATGAGCCATCATTCCAAAACCAGGCTGAAGAAGGTTATTTTGATGTTTGACAATTCCTTTCCCCTGCTTTCTGTTTCCGTACTTCACAGTGATCAGAGGTAAAAGCTTTTTTTTTTGTCTTTTAAACATTGGTTCTGGACAGATTGTCAAAAACACTGAATTCCAGATGGGTTTTTCTAGTACCATTTACTTTCCACACACCATTTACGATACCATCAACTGACTCTTCATGAACCTGACCAAATATTTCAATCCACTTTTATACAGATATGAATCTTGGAAATGGAAAGATAAATTTTTGCAAAAGCTTAGCGTATGAATACTCAGCGCCCAGCATCTCCACTCGGCAAAAATATTGGCAACCTGCAATGCAACAGTATAGATATCGCCTTTGGTTCTTGGCTGGTTTTTGACAAGAAGAGACAACATTTCCTGCTTGTGAGATAGGGTCTGGATCACTCAGCACACATAAAAACTGAAATGGAAATGGCACTCCCCACCCCAGCACTAAGAAGTTTCAGATCTTGGCTGTCACTTTTTCAAGCTTTGTCTTAGCTATTTGCCAAGGCTTTAGTTGCCTAACTTGCATTAGAGGTGAGAAAGCAAAACAGCATGAATAGAGACTAAAAGCGTTGGGGGGCTCGAACCCAGTGTGGTGATATCTGCCCCAGTCACTGCCCTCCCTCACAGCTACACTATCCTATCTAATGCCAGCCAAGTCATGAAGGCAAATTGCTAGCTTTGTCTCAAGTCCCAAACCCCTCTGTACATCTATGTAATGTTAATACTAAGTGAAAGCAATTGGCATCTTTGGCTTGAAAGTACAGTTTTGTACTCCTACAGCAAAATACAACTTTGTATTGAGCCAAAACCTCCAAAGTTTGGAAGGGAAATCAGGCAAAATTTGACCCAGAAATCAAGCCACTATCTGGGGGGAAAATAGTGTTTCTTGGAAAGCTTTTATTAGACAAAGAATGCACATTATACTGGTTGATATTTGCCACTATCGGCAAATACAAATATTTACTGACTTTGGCTATAAATCTAAGCAATTGGTGAGGAAAACAGATAGATGGATATATAGAAAGATTGCTCATTTGGAGAATCTGGTAGCAAATATCTATGAACAGGGCTGTCCTGAGGTTTCCATCAAGTTGTTGCCTGTTGCAAGCTCCAGGAAGATCACATGGCCACAAACAGAAGTGTAGATTGGATTCCACACTGTTTCCTAGCTTTTTTCTTGCTCTTGCGGATACATGGTGCTCAGAGAAACTAGAAGTTAATGCAACTTGAAGAGGCGATTTGTCAGGTGCATGTCATCTGTATATCTGCAGAGGATAAAGAATCCCAAAGATGTGATTTTGGCATTTTAGTCTTCTGCCATCTTGAAAGGGGAAAGTACCGGTAGCAGAAAAAAAGGCCACGGTTTGCTGAAACAAAATTTCGAAATAAAACCTGGATATCCCACTGAAAATGCTTCCTCTTAAAAAAATTCTAGTGACACCAATGGATGGATGTAGATTAGCCATTCCATCCCGTGTTGCAAAAGGAACTCCATTAGCTGAGCAAAGTGTAAAGACATTCAAGACTTGTTGGACTTCCATTAAGCAAGCAATAAATGGACTCAAGGACTATGCAAAAATCAAAATTAACCCAGTGTGGATGATAATTCTAGTACCTGGTACAGCACAAACCTGAAGCGTTGAGGAAGGAACAGAAACCACCGAAGATTTAAACATGGTAAGATTCGTTAATTTCCATTAACATTAACGCAATTTTCCTAAAACAATAAACAGGATGTCAAAGGGAAAGCAGGTTGCCTAGGAGAAACAAAACAAAAAATGAAATATGTGGTGATTGAAAATACATGTAATGATTAAGAATCTGGGCCAGCGCTTGATAAAGCTAGAATTCCATTTTCTCAAACCTCGATCTACTTTTTTCGAGTTTCATAGCTAAAAGAGTTGCAATATTCATGGAGTAACAGTCAGTCAATTTGTTGGCATTGCTGTCACTAAATTAGTGAAAAAATGTATCCAGCCAGACGTGCTCTTGCTGGACCATTGCTTAATGCAACAAAATTGCTGCGAAAATGTTGAATGGGCCTATAGACCCCTTGCGTTAAGGTGCAATCAGAGGCTATTCTTTCTTTTAACTTAATTACAATGAATGCGCAATTTAAGGTTTACTTGAGCCTTGGACCAAGAGGAAGAAAAAAAAGCCCTCTCCGAGTCTAACATGACATCAGTATGCAGGAGGTGTACTGCAGAACCTTTGCAACAAAACTCGATTCTCTGCAGGTAGTTAGTCCTAATACCTTGTCATTGGGCTGTTTATGTGAGGGAATCTAGTCTGCTTCTCTCTGACCATTCGGGGAGGCATCGCCATCCCGGTGCCCCAGTTGGGCGGGCTGAAGGTGATAGGCCGGCCACTGGACGGCAACATCTGCCGAAGCGTGGACCACTCCTCACACCGAGTACTCGGCGAGGATACACAGATCCCCGCCTCCTCCTTGGCCCTCGAAATACTTCTGAGGGATGGCTCGCCGAGGGGTACCCAGTGCGGCTCAGCCAGCGGCAGAGCTTTGGGGGCCATGAGTTTGTGTCGCGGTACGGGTGCCGTGCTACGGAGATCGGTAGGGATGTACCGCTTGTTGACCCACACGGTATCCTTGCTGTATCCGCATATATCGGTCTCATTTTGTTCATTTCGTGGCTTCAAGACACGGTCCTCATACTTGTCCAGCAAATATTCCGGGTAGAGCCACTTGTGAGAACCAAAATTTCCCATACATTGGGCCGTCATGTTGCAGCTAAGTTAACTTTTATTCACACGACTTTGTCATAAACCGAATCTCCAAGTTACGTTATTATTATAGGCCTACTATTACGTACACATATGTACGTCGATCGCATGGTGCAAGCAGACGACAGGGACAACGGCGCTGCGTTGTCATGACTATTAACGGGTATCCGGCCAATTTGGTATACACAGGTTCGTATTTGCTTACCAGTGTTCATACGCCCTCTGCTGTTGCACTCCACTTCACGCGGGGGGTGATCAAAACTTCTCCTCTTTGGTTTAGTAGTCACCGGCTTCACATTTTTATTCATACCTTCCCCTTCCGACTTTCCAGTTGTGATGTTTTTTTCTGAGGAAGAATTGAATAGAACAAGTGGTTTCACTGATGAAAGTGCTCATTTGTTTTGTTTAGTTTTGTTTTGTTTAGTTTTGTTTTGTTTTGTTTTGTTTTGTTTTGTTTTGTTTTGTTTTGTTTTGTTTTGTTTTGTTTTGTTTTGTTTTGTTTTGTTTTGTTTTGTTTTGTTTTGTTTTGTTTTGTTTTGTTTTGTTTTGTTTTGTTTTGTTTTGTTTTGTTTTGTTTTGTTTTGTTTTGTTTTGTTTTGTTTTGTTTTGTTTTGTTTTGTTTTGTTTTGTTTTGTTTTTTTTGTTTTGTTTTGTTTTGTTTTGTTTTGTTTTGTTTTGTTTTGTTTTGTTTTGTTTTGTTTTGTTTTTGTTTTGTTTTGTTTTGTTTTGTTTTGTTTTGTTTTGTTTTGTTTTGTTTTGTTTTTGTTTTGTTTTGTTTTGTTTTGTTTCCAACTTAAATCATTATACGTGTGCAATCATTCTTTTTACCCGTTAATCCCCCCCCCCCGAAAAAGCATAATTTCATGGGTTCCCCAGACCATTTTGAATAGGAGGTTGGTAAAGTGGTTTCAGCCCCTTTTTCTCTTTTCCCTTTCTTCCTCATCCATTCCTCGTTTTTTGATTGTTTGTTCTTCTTTCCGACAGCACCACCACATTAATCAACAAAAATGACTCATGCCTTAGATTGCGCTCCCGCACGCCCCTCTAGCGCTACAAGTGTAAAACGGGGCTTCTCCTTTTAAGGAAACTCCCTCAAGGAATATTTAGATACTTTTTTACATGAAATAATTATTTATTGCACAACGATCTAGAAATTCCAGAAAAACTCAAAGGAAATTTTTTTTAAATAAGGAATATCTACCAGCGTCTAGTGAGGGCGCACTGTTGCGCCGCGAATTATCATCGCAACCCAATCTGGGATCAGAGACTCCGTGTAGTCTCTCCTAATAAATATGATCTCTGTGTTTACAGACCAATTAATTAATCGCCATAGACAAAAGTGATAAATATTCCAGGTGTTCAAGACACATATCAAATCAAAGCTCACTTCCCCATCTTCCATTTTCCCTTTAATTTTCATTGGCTTAACCGATGACTTTTGAAGATATTTCTCTTCAGGGCAAATCACCCCTCAAAACACTCATGACGTCCATCGCCATTTTGAAAATTGATGTTTACACTCCATTGCAAAATAGAGCAATTTGGAGGGTTCCGTTTGGTCTGATACTTTCAGAAATACAAACTTGCAGTCCTGATCCTGATCCGTCCTCCCTTAACAAAACACCCAGTCCACGTGCCACGAAATGCTGTAATAGCAGATAATGTAGTTTTGGACCTATTTACTGGCCTGCAATCCTATGGGTGCACTGTCCCAATTCACGGCTAATTCTCCGTCTGGAGGAGACACTGAAAAAGTACCCCTATCAGGTTTTTTTTTCTAAAAAAGAGGAGTTTGTTGGTCCAAGAAATTGTGGGATTGTGTAAATATGACCCAGGAGCAACCACCCAAGGGCAAATTTAAGCAGACAAAATGCTGCTGAAAAATTGTCCGAAGAGCCCCGCCGAAATAAGTGGAGGGGTGTTACTTGAAAAATGGTTGCTGGCAGACTTGGTAACGTTCACTTGTTGGTTATTTGGTGGCAATTAAAAATTCAGTTGGTAAACCTACAAAATTTGAAAATCAAATGAAATCTGAATGACCAAACAAAACTTTGTTTAGTTTGTTTATGGTTTTTTGTTTTGTTTTTTTGAGAAAGAGAGAGAGAGAGAGAGAGACCTGAGGGACCTGGATGCCCGCGGATCGGAGCTGTGAACTTTGTTGATTTTACACTGTTTTCAGTTCCCCCTGTGCATGCCACACATCATTGCATTGCGCCCTCTATGCTTCCTCAGTGTTAAAACAAATCCAACCTCTTCCTGTCGTTGACACTTTGAAAAAGATAAATGTAATGTAAAAGAAACTGCAAAAAGGACAGTCTGACGGAGAGATTCGAACCACTAATCTTCAACTCACAGAGAGCTTCCAAACCACAGAGATATGCAAAGCGATCTTACTCTTTTGTGGTAATTCATCAGTATTATCATATCCAAGGATTGTAAGGAAAAAAATATATATACCCCGTTTGGATGTAAGGTTTAGGAGTGAAAGCATGCAGATGTTCACCGGTATCATGAAAAGCCTTTTCTTTTTGATTTACGTCATACCCCCCCCCCGTCCCACCGTCCCTGTCGCATAGTTACACTACTTGATATTATGGCCATCGGCCAACCCCATTTTTGAGCCTCCCGAAATTAAAGGGGCGTTGAGAACGAAGTCAGCTGAGCGGGTAATTTCTTTGATTGAAACATTTACATGCGAAAATTAAAACCCCGAGTATGAATAAAAATGGAGCTTTAGGCCTATCTTGGCAAAATTGTAGAGTTAAAATAAATTCAGAATTGTCTTTTTTTTTAACAGAAGGATAAAATTCCATCAAAAGTGCAAATAAAACAGCTTTACCCTATTATTATTATCTTATTACTATTATTTCTAACTGATGACACTCGAGACTTAGAAAATGTCCTTTAACAAAATACCGCAAATAGCCCCTTTTTCTTGGGTGGAGGCTTATTGAGAGTGCAACGGAGAAGTTTAATTGGGGCGTCCGTTGTTGACTGTATGGTTCTCATCATTTTTAATCTGAAGGTAGAGGATCCGTCGGTCGGGGAAAATTACCTGCTAATCCCCGGAAGCTCTTAAGATTATTATTTTTATGTATGTCTTTTTGCCTTTTTGGTAGGAAATTCCAGACGGGTCGGCGGCATAATTTTTTTTCTCAGTTCAGGAGCCAAAAACAAGGGTCGGTTGGAAATGAAAAGAGATCTATAGAATCAACTGTACTATTATGAGCCCAAAGAAAGGATTCAAGTTTGCTTTGTGTAATCTGTGTCTTTGAAAAGACGCCTAAATTACACTACAAACCTGCGTCATATCAATCTAGCCGGTTAAGTTATGCATAGTTTCGATTATCTTGTGTCAGCAATTCGAAATATAAACGTATTTGCCAATGGGCAAGGGTATGCTCATTTTACATTGACTTTGCACTATCACAACTAAAACGTCAATGTATTTCGGATGGATTTTTTCTCATAGAAAATCTTTTGAAATTTATTGACTAAACTACGACAAAACTGCCACATACATGTAAAAAGGAAACATAATAAACTTCTGTTGGTTTTGCATGATATTTTGCCCTCGTGCTAAGCAGAATGCGTTGCTTAGGTGTGTCTGACATGGTAAGATAACAATCGTTTTATTTAAAAAATATAACTGTGTAATCCCAGACGAATGAAAGTCAGTAACTCTTGCTTATGCAACTCACCTAGACTCCTAGAGCATTTTCACCGATCTTTGATGCAAGATTAAACATTATCTCTAAAAAACTATTTACATAAATGTTTGACCTTTCTCACTACTCGATAACATGATACATGTAACACTTGCATTCGTCATAAACAAGCTCTGGTTGCGAGAAATGCATTAACTGCATCAATATCAAGTTGTACTCCTCTCAAATAAGAATTAGTCTTGTTCCCTTTAGTTAATGAGGTAGTGGTAAAGAAGATTTCGTAATGGACTTTATTGACCACAATGTGAAGTTTTAAAACTGTGGCAGAGGGACTTGGAACTACTCTAATGCTACAGCCACATCAGAGATTATTGTTTATGGCTGAAGCTGTTCACTGTAGCTTTTGCAAGGCGATATTAAAGTCATAGCCCTGAAGTGGCTGTGTATTGTGTAAGCAAGACTCGTGTACAAAATGTACGACCGGGTCGCGTCGATGCACGTCACATCATTTGCACTGTAGCCAAACGAGCAACAACGTAAAGACGAAGACATGCGTGACGGACGCGACGAAGTAGGACCGAAAAGCTAGCAGAAAGAATACCGTCAGGGGGCTAGTGCTTGCGATGCAAACGTCGACGATATCCCTGTGACATGCATGAAAACTGACAGAGATCCCTCTGTATTGCAAATGACTCAGATCTGACCTATGTCCTAAAGAAGTGATATCGGCTTGCAGGACGGATCCAACAAGGTGAGCAGTAGCGTACTCGTAAGTCGTAGTCGTACATAAGTATACATGTACAGTACATGTACTGTATGCCTAGGCCTACGTGTAATTGCCAGTAAAGGTTAAACGTTAGCCTGACCTTCATCAGTTCATGGAATTCCGAATAAGCGATAGCTGCTATTGAACTTGCTAAGACTGTTATGGGCTACATACATGTATACCGGTAACTAAGATTAAGAATGAAAGGCCAACAATAGTAATATGTTGTCTTGCCTGGTGTACCAAACGTGTCGAATTTTTGGCAAGAGTTCCACACACAGACATCACTTTACTGTGATTGTGAAGTTGACACTTTTGTGCACAACAAACTACTAATACTAGCCTAGCCCAGGTTGGATGTTGTCTGAAGTTAAAAATAGTTATCCACCAGAGACTGGTTTTTGACGGACTAAGACTTTTTCTTTAATTTGAAAAAACAAACAAACAAACAAACAAATGGCTTATATTTTCCCCGGGAAATCTCCTGAAAAAAGAAATATCCTGCTTTGATAAAATTTACTCCTCTGTGGGTTGGAAGCTTCAGAGACTGTGACAAGGTGTGAGTCTGACTATAAAATGTATCCCTTGTCAGGAGAGGGGTAACGCTGCAATTCAGTACTTAATGTGTGTCCAATGCAAGCAGTTTTCAAACACACACTGGCCCCATGGTGTTAAATACATGTAGATGGAGATTGCAAGTTCAGTTGGTCAAAATCAGTGGAAGACACAGCACTTATCCCTGTCATCAATATCTGAGTCGCTATCATCATCATCGGTGTTGGTGGTACTCCGAAGCGATGTTGTGTTCTGGTGCATGAGCATGACTTGGATCAAGTTGAAGTGGAGAAATCACACAAGGCCTCTTTGGTTCATTCACGTCAACATCACACCAAAATGCTTATGTAAGCATTGATGGTGAATAATTCCTGTAGGCACATGCCCTAGACCACAGCACGGGCTTGTGCACATGTTCTGCAAGATGAGAAAGTAACATGTAGTGGTATTTTGCTGTTGGATGTCGCATGTTGGTTGTAATATCTAGGGCCTAATGAATATTTATAATAATCTACATGTATTTTTGTGAAAATATCGATCCATATTAGTGTATTTTTTACTTTGCAGGCCTTAATTGTAAAAACCCCACACAGTCACTTTTACCTTAATATTTGTTGAAAGAATGAATTGAACGAAAAAACTTACATTGAATTACTTTTCTAAAAAACATAAAATGTATTAATTTTGATGTTTAATATGCATGCAGGAACTGATAATTTTCATGGAAAAAAATAAGCTTTTGCAACATGCCAACTCATCCCTCCAAATCATAATGTGAGGGCAAAACTATTTCCCAGATAGTGAGAAAATGATATTTAGGAATACATTTGTCTTTTCGAAGTGTCTGTACCTCTCCTGCATGCTCAGTTGTCAGTGGAGTCACGTGACTTCAGTCATACATGTACATGAGCAGTGATTTTGAAACATTGTTATCTTAAACACTGTAATGAATATTAATTGCCCTCAATGTAGAATGCTTTTCCATCTTGTAAACTTTCCCTAAATACATAAACTCTGTATATTTACAAGAGTAACTTACTGCTAAAGCCTTCACATTTCTCGGTCAACGGGGATAAGAGAAGATCTTCAGTAAGTCTGAAGCTGTTTACATCACTTGAAGTTGTGTACATCATACTGCGTAATGCAGAAGGTAAGGACATGAAAACAGGACCACCCACAATACACTGTTAGTCACAATCAAAGATCGTATTGTGCCAGTACCACGTTGTGTTATCGCCGTGGGTGCCATTCGAGTGTGAACGTGAATGCATAGGCACAGGCATATTTGCCTGTCGTGGTGCCTGCACCTGTTGCATTAACATAGCGTATTCTTACCCAAATGGTGCCCATGCGATTTCAACATTTTACACGTATTCGGGGTGAACTTACTTACTTGCTATACAATCTTTGGTCACAATGCAATGTATACAATGCCCATGCTATTGAACATGTTGAAACTTTTAACATCAGGCCCACATGTACATTTTAAGTCACACACTGTTAGATCAGTTACAAAATGATTCTCTAATCATTTTCCATTGTCTTTAATGTGGCTATTGTATGTAGGCCCTACATCAGTTTTACTTTTGAAATTATAAGTGCAACATAGGCCTAGTGGCGAATTGTGACTTAGATTGGAAATCAAAATATTACAAAACTGTAAGTATTGACATCTGGTCCGTGTTCTCAGGCATTCACCACGTTCAGGAGACAAGTTCTTTTGTTAGGGAAATTTGAAATGAGTATTTTTGGCCCCCACAAAATTGTTGAAATATCGATTGTATGTCCCCACAACTACATTGCAGGAGTGGGTGGACCGGCAAAATGCACCCATTTTTTCCTTTGTTGTCGACAGTTTTTAGCCAAATTATTGTTTTCATAATTTTTATGTTCCTCTTGCATCAAGGTTTTTCATGATTTTATCATACATTTAAATGCATTAAGTCAAATCTTTATTTCTTGCTGTTTTGTTTTGTATTATGAGCATGTGTTGCCCCACAAAAACCATGAACTGCATCTGGGCTAGGGATCATGATCAGGTTACGAGGTCAGATTTACAGTGTGGTCACAAGACTACCACAAAGAGCCTGGGATTGTGCTGCTTGTGCACGTGCTACAATTCAGTTAGCAGTACATGTACATCAGCAATCAGGCAATCTTGCAGTTACTGGCTGGACATTGCAACTTGTCAGATCACAGTGGTAGTGTGCCAATGCTGTGTATCCCAGTGTAAAAGGACATCCAAGTGTAGAAGGACGAAGTGTGGGATAATTTCCTATTCAAATAAAAAATGATGGGGATGGCAGAAAAACTTACCTTTTTGCTGGCCTGTGTTGAGAAACCTTGAGTAACTCAGGTCAACCACAAATGTATACCTATGACACAGAGAATGGGGTTTCTTAATGTCAACTCTGTACCCAGGACAACTCATACCCTCGGGTCAACTCATACCCCAAATTGACACCCTGGTCAACTCTGCATCCAAGTCAACTGATACCCAGGTCAAGCCATTGCCAGAGTTAACTCGGCCCAGTACATTCATCTTGGGTAACTACAGATAGCTTAAGTTACTGGGCTCTGAAGTCAGTTGGAACTTTATTCCTGCTGCATGTACCAGTAACTGTGACTTTGCAAAAGCAGAATTGTTCCAAACTTCACATTTTATTGAAGAATCAGGAGCTGGATGGTTACATGTACATGCACGTTACACAAACAGTTACACAATTTTGTCATTTATTTTCGTCTCTGTGGATACTTTAGAGTAGTGTAAACAAGCATTTTAGTTTAATCATTGGGTTTATGGAATATTCATAAATACCTCAGACAGTCTCCCTATTCAACAACTTGCAACTTGACCATGTATTCACATTTCATAATGTTCGCTGAGAAGTGATAATGCCCACTGCAGAAATCTCACACTGGCACCTGGATAAAGACAGTTTAATCTATTCTGATTTGTCAAGAGTCTGTAGACGGCTTGCCAAGTCCATATAAGGAATATACATGTACCAGTACCATAAAAAGGACGGGAGTGTTCGGGAAATTGAAAGTAAAATTCTAGAACAACATTGTTGGAAATCCATTATACAATATACATGTATTGACTTCTCTTGACTGTCTGACTAAAAAAAGGTATTTATGAATGGGAATAAATGATTATGTGCTCGGCCGGTTTTAAACTACCGGTAACTTTTAAGACTGGCTCAGGAGATTGAATACTGATAATGCCCAGGCCGCATTGCATCCATTCTCTTGAGCCGGTCTTACATACCTTAAGTGTACATTTAAGACCGGCTAAGCTCATTTTACATGTATTCTTTTTAATCAATTTTCATTGATGATTTTAACCTTAAGTTTACTTCATTTTACATAATACATGTACATAAAACGTCAGGCTGTTTCATTCAGTTTTTGCATGATCAAGTTGACAATTTCACAACTTTGTCCATGTACATGTAACATCTTGCCTGCTGAATAAACATTAAGATCATGCAGATTCATGACAGCTTGATTCAAGCCTTTTCCTGGCCGCAGGTAAGGAAACAATTTGTGATACAAGGGCTATCTTGTTCATTTCAGAAACACTTTTGGGGGAATGTTTTCAAAATTTGGGGAAGCTTGATAAATTTCACAGCTGCAAACCTAACTGAAATCGCCTACATTTACATATACGGTACATGTTGTTCTGTTTGTCCATTGCAGAAAGGGGAATTAATTTTATGCTTTTGATTTGAAAACCGATTGACTAATCATACGCCCTAAATAATGCAAAATGAAAATGCAATGAAAAACATGCATGCTTTTAAAACATTTTTCAGTATCTCAAATAAAACAATCACTTTGCTACCTGATACACGTACAAAGATGAGCGTGAGTTGACTTGAGTACAAGTTGAGTTGGGAGTAGTAGGGTACATACATGTACATGTACATTCCGTTGCTGAACTCCGCCTAAAATTTTTGCCACCTGAAACTGATGGTCTGATGTGGCATTCTCCTGTACAGTGGGGTTGTACCCGTATCAATAAGTGAAACAACACCCACAAAGGGACTGTACACAATTACATGTAGAAGTTGCACATACATGTACTTCAAAGTTTATGTGTACATGTATACACATGTACTTCCCCATGGCATACCTGTGTAGTGAGTATACTGTACTGGTCACATGTGTGTGTTGTTGTGTGCTTTAACATGTACACACAAGTTACATTGTATACATGTACATGTGTATGTAGTTGCCCAAGCAGATTCCACACATTGCACATTACATGTATGTCATGTACATGTTAGCCTACATGTAAATTGTTTTTGGCATTGAATCATTTCATCTGTATTGCATCACATTTTTTAATGGTTTTAGGTAATTCTGTGATCCATTCTCAAAATTACATCACATTTGCTGCGTGCAATTTGTAATACAATTTCCGACTGAGATTTCTAATAAAAAAAATGAATAAAAAAATCTTTGGAGATTTTTGACAAACTTGTAGTCACCCGAACAATTATTGGTAAATTAGGTCAAAGAGGATGAAAATCCCATGACCCAATTGCTGCATCACAGGGACCACACGTACAAAACATGTATACAATACGACCGTTTCACAATAGTGCACCACCAAGAGCTTGCAATGCGTTGGCCAATCACAATGCGCAAAATTTGTTGACCCAATGCGCATTTGGAAATCGTTGACAAATTTTGCGCGTTATGATTGGCCAGCGTGTTGCAAATTCTTGGTGGCACAATATTGTGAATTCCCCGTATTGCACATGCAACTTGGAAAGTTTTCGCTGTGGAGAAATCATGTGCAGTGTGCATTAGATTGGTTCCTGCCGTCGCACTGTGCCGCAGATACACAGTCGATGGCAAATATTCTGACTCCCCCCCAGTTTTTACTTTAATCATTTATTTTGTGTTTTCTGTCCATAACTAATTGATTGCGACACAAAATCAACTTTTGCTCTACAAACATATTTGCTATACTTGTACATGGACAAAATTTGGAATGAAATCACTCACGCTCATTGCATGAATTTGTACATACGGATGTACATATTGTGTACACATGTACTTTTATTGGTAATTACAAGTAGGCTGTAATGGTTTTCATGTACTGATGTAAGTGTCAATACCTAGTTGCTTGAATAGTCATATAAACCTACAGCTGACAACTTCCCCTGGCTAGGACCTGATGTTGTGCTTCAATGAAACAAATCCTTGTAATACTAGAATCAACATTGTTGGAGGGCATTGGTGTCACTGCAACCAGTGGTTCCGTGCTGCCACAAGTGGTGTGTATTGGATGGCCTAGGGAAAAAAATTAATTAATTTAAATAAAATACATGTACATGTACAGGTATGTTTACTGAACATTTCCCTATCTGCATGAACCCTATCTGAATGGTGTAACTCATTTTTTTTTCCAGGGAAATGCAAATTTAAAGTTTGAATGTGGTGCAAAAGTGGTTCCATGGACTTGTTTAAATCCATGTAACTAGTACCATTTAAAGTACCGGTACTGTTCATTCAGTCGAAAGAAATATCCCTCAACCTCTCTTGCCGATTTTTAAATATCAGTCACATTGCCTCGACTTAAAATGGTTGTTTAACCATATCTTGACCAACGTGGCAGCTTCTCTTCGCATTTATAAAAAAATTGCCATTTTGGGTGTTCAAGCCCACTGTGAGAATGTTCAGAGTAAAAAGAAAAAGCTTCGGCAAACAAATCTAATGTTTTGATCATGTCATAATGGGGCTCCAGTTCCTAACTCCCCCCCCCCCAGAGTTTCTTGACCTTAATTGAAGAATAGACGGGTGAACTACATGTACATGTATATGTGTAAGTTACATGTACATGTATGGTACATAAACGTGTAGATGTCATTCTTGGCAAATGCAAATGACCGCGGCCATAAATATGACCATCTGCTATCTGCCTGAAGTTCATCAGGAGTACTCTGTTTTTAATTGGGACGTTCAACTTTATCATACGATCAAGTGTTGACATCACCTTGACTTGTCGGATCAACATTGTCCATGTAAAAGCGAATTCAAGTCGCTGACATTGTCCGACCAGTTTTAATTCACAGTTCATTTTGGGCAAGCTCAGTACTACGTGTATGTTAAGCTCATTACCCTATGTATAGATCTACCCACCTTATTTTCAGATACATGTACATGTACCATGTCATGGGAAACAGAACTTTGTTTATTTTGGCCACATGGAGAGCTACAGGTGCCCCTGTATTTGACTCATATGCACAGTAGGTACGTGTATTTTTCATATACCGTACATGTACTTGTAGCTCATGTATGCACACGTACGTGTACTGGTGTAAGAGAGACTTAAGTGAAATAGGTTTATACATGTAGGCCTGTCACTCAGATTGAAAAAAGATGAGATGGAGAATTTGTATTTTATAACTCCATTTTTTTTTCACATCCAAAGTGCACTGAGGGGGCCGAAGTCTGACATTTGCAAACCAGGAACAGAATGACTGAAAATTACAATAGTCTAAACAACAGAACTGTTACCTGTTTTATGATGATCCTGCCTTTTACACAACAAATTACATGGATCAAGTGTGCTAATATAGAAGGTGTTGTCATTTTTTATAGTTGGGAGCATTAATGTGGTGTTTTGTGCTTGAAATCTAACAAATAGTTTCTCCACAAATTTAAATGCAGGTCAATAGGACCATGAATTTAGTGAAAAATTCATCTGAAAAAGTGCACTCTGACAAGAGGCACACTTGCAGAAAAAACCAAAAAAATATTAAAAATCTTAGCTGGCAGCAGTGTACCGGTAAAGCTAATGAAAAATTAATGTAACTGGCCCTTGCTGGTGATGATCTCGATCTCACTTGGTATACCGCTAGCTGACAATCTCCTGCAGGAACATCATTCAGCTTGGAAGGGGTGGACAAGCCATTGATGAGTGCAGAAAGACCTGAAGGGCATCACTCGTTTGCTGTCTCTTATGCCAGTAATGTGATGCTATCAGGTCAAAAAAGCAGCAAGATAAACCCTTTTGAGAGTGTGGCATTGCTTTGATATTGGAGAAAGTCAGGCTCAGGTAAGATTGTGAGAGAGAGAATAAACACAACTTGCTCAGTGAAAACTGCTCAAAAAACAAAAAATGTTTGGCTTTATCAATGTGGTCACATGAGAGAATTGTTGAAACTCAACAGAGAGTACAGCGAAAACATGTTCAGTGTTGTCTTTAATATGTCACTCTTAAATAGGAAACTACTTGAGATGGCTGAGAAATCTGTATTTCTCTGTCCCAAATTGACTTTTTTCGTCCTGGTGACATACTGTTGCTGATGCCTGTGCATCTGGCTACCACATTCTAACATTCTGGCATTGTGAGTAAGATTCTAACTGAAAACAAAACCCACATTTTTTTTCACAAAACGTGCCACAAGTAGAGAGTGTTCCATGCAGAAGTTGTCTAACGACACGTACGGTGTACATTTCAATGAATCATGCACTGAATGTTTGCTTCAAAAGGAATGTTGTCAATTTTGTCCTTTTCCTGCAGAATCGAGAAAATGTTGGCCAACTCTAACATGTAGGAAGTCTGAAAATTGGCCCAAAGCTGTTTTCTATAGAGGTTGACCACTTTACAAAGTCTAGCATGGAAATAAGGACACTGTGTACACTTATCTAATAATTTTGGTCATGTGGTGAGGCCACATGCCATTTTCCCCCATAGCAAAACAAAATTTGTGGTTGTGGGGGTGCTTTTAGAAAATCCTCACCATTGAGGAGTAAAATTTCTTAGACTTGCTCCTGTTGAAGTCTGTTTGATTTATTTATGACTGTATCAATAGACCTAATAGCTGGATGCTGCTGGTTTCCTAGCCAGTAACTGTACAGTTGGCATGTGTCACATTCTATTGGACCTGTCTGACCTACAGAAAAAAAAAAGGCACAGGTGCATTCTGTTGGGTCTGGCAAGCAGGTTATCTCACAATTGTAACTCACAAACAGTTAAGGGATTGTGTGGGATCTAGCAGAGAAGTCCCAAGGAACCAGTACAGAGTCAGGATTACACTTAAAATCGTTCAAATATGTGTACTTGTTTATAATACCACATGTACATGTACATGTGTACAGCAGTTACGTGTAGGGATGCACTCAGATGGATATGTACCGGAGCAGTGTGTGTCTACTTTCATCAAGTTTTTATACATGTACATGTACATGTAGCTTACTGCTATTACTTGTACAGTACATGTAGTATTAGACTTTGGAGCATGTCAATTGTATCACTGCAAAACACACGTACATGTATACACTGTAGATTACATGTACCTAAGATAATGCCATAAAACTTGTTGACAAAACTGTCATGACTTTTTTATGGTACTTACATGTGTTTTACATGTTTATAGTGAGGGTAGTACATGTAGGGGATGTGGGCCGACCTAATCACTGCATTAAAGGGACCATTTCTTTCAGAAATGTTGAGACGGAATTTTGGGGATAAAAAATGTGTCTCCATAGTGATTTTGGTCCCTACAGTGCCTATTACTTTGACGTGTGTTGCCCAACAACTTTATATCACATGTATAACCGGTATGAGTGGGTGTAAAAACACACATACAAAAAGTACCAATATTCACACCATGGCAACAAGTTCAAGGGGTATTTTTGTTTCCAAGGCACTAAAAATGAAATGAAGTTAAAATCATTGAGGGAAAGCGATAGCCCTTTTACAGCGATTGTACAGTTATACCAGTATCCTTTACAGACTCTATTTACCACACATGTACATGCACAAAGCAGCCTCACATTCTGTGCTTGGTGATCTATGACTTCAGGAATTTCCACCAATTTAACTAACAATACCCTATGATGTAATGTACAATGGTAGGCTTGGAAGCTGTTCCTTAATTCTATTCATGCTAGATTTGTGGACTGTGTGTATACATACATGTAAATCTGTGCAAACACCACACTGTTTATGTACATGTATCTCTTAAGGGTAATTCATACATACCGGTACACTTGGTGGTATTCCAGTGGCTGGTAGGAATCTACCCAATAAAATTGTTGACTGCAAAAATGAGCCCATTGCCTTTGTACATGGTAGTGGGTATTTTGCATCATGGAACTGTTTGTTATTTTTTTTTGTTGGTGAAAAGTTGGTACAAACTTTATTGGTGGCAGTAACAAACAACTTGACACAAGTTGCACAACTGTACATTGGCACATAAAACGCAAAATATGTAGTATGTCCATATGCATATTTAATATCACGCTTGTTAAAAAACGTGGGTTACATAAATTTGTTTTTATATTCAATTAAAATTTTTAGTTCGTCTGAATGTTTCAGAAATACTGTGTCAAGTACAGTGTACATGTACATGCTTATTTTTAAATTTTACATGCATGCCTGCATGCTACTGGTAACTTTAAACACATTTTGTTGCCTTTGTAGAGACCAGTGCTGAAAACGTTTGTGGTTCTCAGTGTGCAAGGACTTGGAGGTTTGGATAACTTCATCATACACCATAAAGCTGGGTTCCTTTTCACATGCTTAGTGACTTTCCAATATTGGACCCACACCAGACTACCACTTACTCAACTGACTGAAATTTTGCTGAGTTGTACATGTACCCAACAAGTGTGCAGTACGTGTACGTGTATGAACATGTAATGGTAAGATACCACCGTGTGTCAGTGTGCTCACACTTGTACCTGTTGTGCAGGCCAATAGGTCCTGTATACATGTACGTGTATTGCCACTCATTCCCTTCAGTCACACAAAAAGTGTGTACACTGCTTGTTCCCCAAACAGTAGTTGACTAAAGTCCATTCTGAGCTCAGATTCCACCCAGTGTACATACATACATGTACTGTTGTTCACTATTAAGCAGATGTTGGGCATTATACATACAGTACGGCCCGAAATTAAGAGACATCCACGCGAGGGATCCACGCGTGGAGAGGGAATCCCACGCGTGTGTCAGTTAAGTTTCGGCGACTTAAAAAAAAATCCCACGCGAGGCGTTGATACTTTCCACGCGTGGGAAGGAAATAGTCGTCCGCACAAAAAAAGTAGTTCTTGGCACATTTCCACCCGTGGCTCCACGCGGGCTGTCCACATTCCTCTATGTGGTTCACGCAAGTCCTCCCTTGTGTACCAACAGTTTTGAAATACCTTAAACTAAAAATGCAAACAACACACCGAGAAATGCGGCAACCTCAAACCATGGAGGTGTGATTCTACCTCCATGCTCAAACAAAAACGGCGGCAACCTCAATCAAAAAAGGTTATCCTAAGTCTGGAATTTTTATGGCAAAGCCTGGAGAAGGCACGTACATGTAAAATAGCTGTCCAAACGGTTTTTTTTTACTTCAAAGACGAAGACCTGTTTAAGTTTTGCCGCATTCGATGAACTTGAGTCTCCAGCAGTTTTACGTGAATACGATTGGAATTTACAGAGTTTGATTGGTTTGTATGACGGTGTCAAGGTACCAAAAATCGGATTGTGCCATCAGGGTCACAGTACCCATAAATGTACACATGTAACAGTGCAACGAACACCGTTGAAATCGCCGCAGTTGTACCTAGGCACATGTAGTAACAATCCGAGAAAAAAACTGTTTGGAAGTCAATGGCTCCTGATGGGAGAAAAATCCAGGCGCCATGCAGCAATTTTACGAAGGTTTGGTAATCACCTGCGCTGAATATTCATGAACGCACGTGCACACCATGTAGTATAAATACAGTGTTTACATCGTCCATGCTGTTGCCCGGCACATGCAGCCACAAAATGAGCATGTACATGATCACCGATGAGGTCAATCCACAAAATCAGTCTTCACGTTGCAGCAAAAAATGAAGCCCTAGCCGTGGTTTATAAAACGGCCCTGGTGTCCGTATACAGTACATCAACATCGTATGTTTTGATCGGGAACCAACCAACACGTGCGTGTGATCGCAAAACGTGTACTGTACAGCGCACACGCGTAAGCTTCAAATTTACGATGCGACTTGCGCTGCTATTTCTACCTTTCCAGAACGAATTTTGAGTGCATTATTATTTTTTATTTTTAAGCATACTCAAAATGGTGCAAGTACATTTTGTATGTAGTTTGTAAGCTATTTTAAGTCGCAAATGGCAACTGTATGGTGAAAATATGATAGCAATCGCAAAAATTTGGTGGCATTTGCGACTGATTTAGGCACTATTTAAAGCTGCTTAAGCACCCGATCTGAGAAAACAGATGAACGGGAATTTGAGGCATCTTGTATTCACTGGGAAGGTACCGAATCAGAGAACTGGGTTACTGCGCGGCGACAACGTTCATTCGATCAACAACGAGTTGCCGCCGTGAAAATGCCGTATTTAAGTCAGTCGTGATTCGAAAAGCTCGCGTTTCAACTTTGGATTGTATACGTATCATAAGGCAAGATCAATCGATCGATAAATCCGTAGCATATGACACTAGGGAGACAATGGCTCCTTTAAGAGTCATCCCAGAAAACTCACATTGTGAATACAGCGTGTAGTTTTTCTGGAAACTTAACCACAGCGGTACATTTTTGTATTAATATTCATCAGCGCTGTCATTTATGATATATTGTTAGTTATTTTGAGTCCAGGCGTCTTTTAAGAAAAAATGAACAAACAAGGTTCATTGAAGGTCGGATCATTAATATTTTTCTTTGAAATCAATGCACTCTTTTGGGGAGACAGAATGTGGAGTTTTTGCAATGGTCGGGTAACACAGATTTGAATGAAAAAACTGTAACCTGAATACCTAAACATTGGAAAGTGTAGTGAGGATGGGATGTCAGATATCGTTAATGAAGAAACAATGACGTGCATCTTTCCCATTGGATTGCACCATCGTTTGGGGCGGGAATCGCTAGGCAGAACGCCAGTGGTTTGTTTTTGTGTGTGTGTGATCTCCTAGACCTGGAGAGGATCGTCGGATAAAAATTTAGTTTAAATAAGCCTTTGCATCTTAAAGTTTAAAGGGTTACAGAAATTCAAAACATTTAATTCACACGATACTGTGTGATACAGTTGAAATACTTCGCGCGAACTGAATGTTTTCAACTTCTGTATTCCCTTTAAATATCCACGCAAGGGAAACGCGAGGAGTGGTCACTTTGGGAGGAATGCCTAATAAAACGTAAATGCCCACGCGAGGAAACCGCGAGGAGTTACACGTACACAGCAGCAATTCCGACACATGCAGTACGTGTACTTTACAGGCCTATTACAGGTTAAACAAAGCTGACCTCTTCGGACACGCATTAGAAAACGCCCTGTTTACAAAGAGAATTCTTGGGTAAGGGGATAAGTCTTAAATTACCACATCAAACACACTGTTTAAATTAAAACATCAAACACGCTATTTTTCAAATTCAAGTTGTTTTTGTTTCAACAATCACAATTACAAAAATTCATAACCATACAATTTAAACAAATACATGTGTCAGTGATCATCAACTGTATCACAATGTTTTCGTGCATAACAAGCTGCAACAAGCTTAAGCATACAAATATGGGTTTAGAGACAAACTTCTCCTGAAGTAATGTGAACGTGTTGTCTGCCTAGATGATTGTCAGAGTTGTGGTACTGATTGCGCAAATCCTGGGTAGAGATAAATGGTCCATAATAAGGAGTTGAAAATTATCCTCGTCAGAAAATCAGTCGTACGTTGGGGCTTGTTTAGTTTTGTTTTTATACGTTGCTGATCGTTAAGAACAAGTTGGCTATAATTCAACTGCATGTACATGCAAACTTAACAATTACAATCAAATGAAAGTGAATATCGCCAAGTTACACAAAAATTGAACATTAAACATCTGTTGTCAAGAATTTGACTCTACTGGTGGGTGGGATGAAAAAGGCTTTGCTCAAGAATGAGATTCAAGTACTAACCGGACAAAGAGCACAATATGTGACCTGTCACCACAACATGAGCTGAAAGTCGGAATTTTCAAAAATTGAGATATTGGTATTTTTGAGTTCAGCAGAAAAAGAGCTCTCCGGTGGCATTTACATTGAACACTTTGGGTTGAAGTATAAGGTGACAATGTGACATTATTTTGGCAGCTTTGCGTCTTTGTTCCCGACATTTTTTCAACATTTCAGACCAGGCATGCATAATGCGACTGTCAACAATGCAGTGAAAATGACATTTTTTACTCTATGATCCTGCGAAATATTTGGAATTAAATAGGAGACGGATTAGTCTTTCCAAATAATACAAAATCCCCAAATTAACCTCCACTTCAATATGATTTTGAACCTTTGAAATAGGAAAGAGCGGTTTGCGACTTTGCGCTCATTTTTTCGTGACGGGTCACATATAGTCGCTTTACGACAAACTACAATAAAGACAAGATCTTGACCACAGTCATGCGATTTACTGTCTAAGTTTAAACTTCATTGTTCAGTCGCCTGCGCTTGCGCAAGATTTCGCGTCCATTGGTGTCAATTGCTCTTTTACAGTTACGCCATTCCATCTCCTGCAGACATTGTGGAACCTGAATAACGCGGAAAAAGTGGCGGCGCACCGCGTCCAATTTATCCTGGTCTAACTGACCCACTTCGCCACGCTTTGGTTTTCCGCACCTATTCGATGCAAGATCATCTTCATCAAAAAATCTTCGTGCCAGCCGGACAGCGAAGTTCACGCTCGACGAGCTTGCTCGTTGCATGCGTACCAACTCTTCAATCGGAAATTCGTCATCAGTCGCATCTGTGCTTGGAGATGGAAATGAATCGAGATCTAGAGTTGATACTGTGTCGAGTTTAATCGCTGGGTTAATTTGAATGAGCATTTTTTCAATGATAGTGAATTTTGCCATTATTTCTTTCCTCATATCCCTCTGTTCCCGTTGAAGTTCTTTGAGGAAGCTAACTACTTTGTCATCTTCAAATATCAGAGGGATTATTTTCTCCAGCGCTTCAACTTCATTGTCTTCTCCACTGTGGTCTTGGGTGTCTGTGCTATTGGAATCGTTTATTTTTTCTGTATGGATCTTGTCGCCATTGTCAACCCCCGAAATGTCAGTTGCGTAATCTCCCTCAGAACCGTCTTCATCTTCCTCGTCAGTCGTGTTTGTTTCATCCGCATCGTACCGATCTAAGACCATTTCGCTTGTGTCATCTTGATCAGTGCTGTCTGTCATGTCACCGTCAATCTTGTCTCTATCGTCCGTCACAAACTGATAAACGTCCGTTAAACCATCTCGATCAGTATCGTCAGAATCATATGGAGTTTCTACTTCAATATCGCCCGCGGTTTCTTCGTCTTTGTCGCCCAATGATTCTTCGTCAGTGTCGCATTCAGTTTCTTTGCTGTTGTCGCGCGCAGTTTCTTGGCTGTTGTCGCGCACAGTTTCTTCGTTGTTGTCGCACGCGGTTTCTTCGTCGTCAGACTCACCTTTGGTTTCTTCATCCTTGTCACCCGCAGTTTCTTCTACGTTGTCGCGCCCAGTTTCTTCTACGGTGTCGCGCGCAATTTCTTTGCCAATTTCGCGCCCAGTTTCTTTGCCATTGTCGCGCGCAGTTTCTTTGCCAATTTCACGCCCAGTTCCTTTGCTAATTTCACGCCCAGTTTCTTCTACGTTGTCGCGCCCAGTTTCTTCTACGGTGTCGCGCGCAGTTTCTTTGCCAATTTCACGCCCAGTTTCTTCTACGTTGTCGCGCCCAGTTTCTTTGCCATTGTCGCGCGCAGTTTCTTTGCCAATTTCACGCCTAGTTTCTTTGCCAATTTCACGCCCAGTTTCTTCTACGTTGTCGCGCCCAGTTTCTTTGCCATTGTCGCGCGCAGTTTCTTTGACAATTTCACGCCCAGTTTCTTTGCCAATTTCACGCCCAGTTTCTTCTACGTTGTCGCGCCCAGTTTCTTTGCCATTGTCGCGCGCAGTTTCTTTGCCAATTTCACGCCCAGTTTCTTTGCCAATTTCACGCCCAGTTTCTTTGCCAATTTCACGCCCAGTTTCTTCTACGTTGTCGCGTCCAGTTTCTTGGCCGTTGTCGCGTGCAGTTTCTTCGTCTTTGTCCCCTGTCGTGTCTTCATCGTCGTGGCCCTCTGCTTCTTCGCCATTGTCGTTTGTGTGTTGGCCCTGTCCCCGAAACAGTATACGAGCCTGTTCCTGTGGTTTCTTCTTTGTGGTAGTGCCGCCTTGTTTCTGCTGAAACAAGTAAGTTAGGAGTCGCCAAGTAACAAAAGTGGACTAAGATTTATTCTCTAGGAAATTTTCCATTTGTAAACAAAAAATCTTGACTAGCACGTGACGCTGGCCACGAGCTTCATGTTGGAGCGCAAAAGCGTGACATTTAAGGTTTGGTTAAATAACAGGATAAACAAAAAGGATGAAGACCCTGAAATCAGCTAAGAGTCTGGTATCCCCCCTCCGGCTGCGTTTAAGTCAGAACACAGGCGTTCTGGCTTGCACAGTCAAACGTTATCGAGACCCCAGAATTCATGGAGCTGTCAAACTGACATCAAAAGCGAGGCCACCAGAGCCAACTCCCCTGTGATCACTCGATACCAGCCTTTTTCTTTCTCCAAATATTCAGAGAGGTTCCGGATGTTGTAGAAGCCGGATAGTATAAATCTGTGGTTCCACGGGATTTTTCCTGATCGGGTGCTCGGAGGGAGTAATCTAGCAAATCATCAGACTAAAATTCACCTGTTCCATTTTCTCATGCTTTGGTTTCTTGACTTTCGTAGATTTGTCCAAAAGGGCTCTGTCATACTCGTTCAAAATTGTGCGGTCATCTACAGTAAGACAAATCAAAGTTGGGCCAGTTATGAAACAAATAGCCGAATTTCTGTTCTTCTTTAGTGTACATGTACACACCTCCGTCAATGTAATAACTTTGGTGTCACCTTAACAGTGCTTTAATATTTCTAGTTCATTCTTATGAACGAGGAGTTCCATTAACTGGGCGACGATTGCCTTCCCCTGCGCAGGTAGGCAGAGTTCCGAAATTGAACCAGAACCAGGCTGCTCAATTCAGATAAAACTGACTCGCTTGAGTATTATTTAATCCCAACACAACTTTCTCTTATGAAATGGAATTGTATTATTGGTTTTGTATATTATACATATTGCAACGTTTATTTGCTTGTCTAAATTGATTTCATTCATTATAGGAGTTTACCTGACATACAGAGGACCTTTGCTGATAGTCGTTCTCCAGACCACCTTACATGTACTGTGGATCCAGCAGTTATTTCATTATGTGGACCACAAAACTCCACCGCTAGCGTTTTGACAATGGCAGTTTTGTTATCCACGTCAAATAAAACTAAGCTTTCTCGTGGCACTATAAATTAAAGGAAAAACGTAAATTAAACAAAATGTGCACCCTTATCTTTCTCAGTTAAGCTGATGTGAAGAATGTGTGTTCAAATGAAGTCCGATATTACGGCCTACTTTAGTGGCACTTGTTCCTGTACGTGGCGTACCGTGCTTCAGCAAATAACCATCAAACTTTATACATGAACATGTATATACATCTATCTTTAAAAAGTTAAACCATGAATACCTCCATTCATAATTTGAACTACGTTTAAAGTCAATCAGAATATTGTTTTATATTGAACGTACATTGCATTTATCGTGCCCATTCTAAAACCTACGAGGCCGTGTACTCCCCACGGCCACGCCTAGTCCACGGGCTGCCCACGCGCTGCCCACGCGTGGCATAAGCCCCTGCTAGCGTAGCTATAAATATAGACCCATGCTTACAGTACATGTAGGTTAGGCTTATGACATCTGTATGCATAGTGAATGTGTAGCCTCCGTGCGTAGCGTTATTATGTAGGGCGTATATGTTAGTACTTGGGCAGTGCAGTACTTATGCATAGGCTAGTGCAAGAAATTGCTCTGTACTCGCATGACACACATTGAAGCAAATACTCACTTAGTCGTAAGTTGAGTGCAGGTGACAATTTTTAATTCATACTGTCTTGGCCCAAGTGAGGACCAATGAATTTCCCACCTTGTCTCAATTTGTCCGAGTTTCATGGCACTGGTCTATGCTCTCGCCATCAGAACAGGCGTACACTGTATGCGCATTATCGTAGAGCGGCATATGTGGGTGTGGCACTGCATTGGATGTTAGACGGGCCCTAAAGATACAGGCTTGCATTGTTTTTATCATGTTCTTAAGTTCGCATATTATGAGGTCAGATAGTTTTGAAGTATTGCTTGACTGGGTAATCACTTTCTACTCATGATAATTACATTTTATTCAG
This sequence comes from Acanthaster planci, assembly GCF_054643075.1. Lineage (NCBI taxonomy): Eukaryota > Metazoa > Echinodermata > Asteroidea > Valvatida > Acanthasteridae > Acanthaster > Acanthaster planci. The sequence goes on along the minus strand of NC_141777.1, from coordinate 10,248,380 downwards.
TACATACCTTTCAAACGCTGTCTCAAGGTGCTCATTTGAATTGTTGCCATTTTGCAGCCGCGATGCGCGAGAGGCAGGGAGGGCAGTACAGGTCATAGACTGGCAACCGGTCCAAAAGATAAGTGTCGGGGCCGTCTGAGGCTTTGCAGGATCAGTGTGGGTGATATTGATGAAATTTGGCGCAAGTGGTAGAAAGTAGAACATGGCCCTCCAATTTGCAAATAAACCTTAGTACCCGGATGCACGCCCTTGCCTTGCTATGACTTTTGGGATTACTTTTTCCAAATGGGAAATGTACGATCGGCATTTATCTGGGGTGACGCGTGTCCGCCAGAATTCCTTGATACCATTTACAAGGTGCATTTGGTTCTCTGGTTTGACTTTTCTTCTCAAAAAGTGTTTGAGCTCCGCCCAAAGGTTTTCAATGGGGTTCATGTCCGGTGATTCAGGGGGTGTCTTCCACCAGTTAATGCCAAGATTTTCCATTTCTTGCCGTGCCCTGTTGCTCGTATGTTTGGGGTCGTTGTCCTGCTGTAACCGGTATCCATCAGGAAAGACACGTGTTGCAAATGGGTGAAGTGTATCGCGTAAAATTTCGGTAGCGTAGAACTCACCATTCATTATACCTGAAAAAATGAGCAGGTCTGTTCGGCCACGCTTTGAAATTCCACCCCATACGTGTACTTTGCATGGATGTTTTGGTCTTGCTCGTAGTGTTCGTTCTTGGCCTTTCCTCCTGAAAGATCGTTTTAGATGTCGTTGAAGTTCAATAGAACATTCATCAGTCCAGATAACGTCGTCAAAGGTTTCTCCATTGGTCAGACACTCCTGAGCAAACTGCAGTCGCTTCGGCCTGTTTGCCTGTCGAATTAGTTGGCAATACCTCGTCCCCGATCTTTCCCAGCCGAGACGTTGCCGAACTCGTTTGACTGCAGACAGGGACAGCATAATGCCAGTTTCGTTTAAAATAGTGGTCTGCAGGTCGGTAGCATTAAGCTCGTTGTTTTCATTTAGGCTGTTATCTATTAGGTTCTCGATTTCCGCTGTGCATTTGGTTCTTCGGCCTGTCCGCCGCCTGTCGACAAGGCTTTTGTCCCGTCTCAACTTACGAATAAAGCCACGGATTCCGCTGATGGAGGCAGTTACATCATTCTCGCGTAAACACGCTTGGATGTCTTGAACGGATTTTCCAGCAGCGTTTAAGAGTGCAATTTTTTGTCTCGCAAACCTCCCAAAACGAGCCATACTACAACTTAAAGTGACAAGACCACGGGTGAAAAGACGATTAATACTCGCGTTTATAATTAATTTGCGACTGAAAATAGCCTGTACAGTTGTCTTATCGCCAAAATCGTAGTGCAATGTGTATTCCGCGCGTGGATTTCGCAAGGGACTTTTTTTGTACTTGTCTTAAATAATTTGCTTCCTGCCATGCCCTGATGCATGTATTGTTTTAACCATCGGTTTTCCGCGTGTACCCTCTCTATATAGCTTAGGGTAGGCATTAAAGATCACAGTGGGAGGAAACAATTGCGTATGCCACGCCTGGCTAGCTCGTACGGCTTTTCGATGTGCAATTAGTTTATTTGGAGGTGCACAATGAACGTAATGTATTCACTAAAAAAACTCTATTAAATTCGTACTTGTGAGCGGGGGGTAATATGGTTTACCAGACATTAAATTTTTTTGTTTTATCTTTTTGAAGACACATATAAATTGTTCAGGTCATTTGCCGATGTTGAAGTTTGGCACAAACAAGTGTGTGCCTGATTTCTGGATGACACAAGAAAGTAGGCCCAAATATCAGACTGGATTTTAACACAAAGTGTTCTTTTAAAGTTTCAAAGAAAGATTAGGTTTTTTTACAATGGGGATTGAAAAACTGCCAATTTCCAAACACAAGCAGTGATGTTTTGTGATCCAAACAAAACGAATAAACAAAACGAAATAGCTGCTGGATCCACAGTACATGACGTCCGGGGAGCGACTGTCGGGAAAAGTTCTATGTAAGTCAGGTGAACTCCTAAAGAATGAAATGAATTTCAACATACATGTTGCAATATTTATAATATATAAAAGCAATAATACAAAGCCATTTCATAATAGAAAGTCATGTTTGGGTTAGATATTAAAGTTTTATCTGAATCGAAGAGCCTGGTTCTTGCTCAATTACAAAACTCTACATATCCGTGCAGGGGAAGGCAATCGTCTCCTAGAAGGGACTGAACGGTTTTCAGCTCAGTCTTGAACTCCGGACAAAATGGTATGTTGCTAATTCTCCTCACCCAATTAATGGAAATCCTAGTTGTTCGTATAATGAACTAGAAATAATCACTGTTAAGATGACACTACGGTCACAGCTAGTAAAGTTACATTGACGGAGGTATGTTTACTGAGTTTAATCACTTCTTCGAAACGGACTCTTCTGTGGTTTGTCTTATCCTAGATGACTACACAAATTTGAATGAGTACGACAGAGCCCTCGTTTGGGACAATTCTACAAAGAATTCCAGGAACTGAAACATGAGAAATTAAACAGATGACTTTTTATTTGATGATGTTGCTGTCAACCCGACGTCATGTTAAAAGAATCGACTTTTCGCTCCCAGGCCTCTCATGTATTTATGTTTTCTGTTCTGATACAGTAACGTAAGATGCAAGTGATGAGTTTTCAAAATGTCTTACCTGGTCACTCCTGTCTCTAAGTGTTGCTTCAGCAGAAAGATGACAATACTAGGGCAAAGAAGAAACTTAGGGAATATGCAGGTAAACCAGTTCGGGAACAAAGTCATTCATAACGAAGAAACCATACATGTACGTGCATCTGTTGAAAAATCCGCGGACGACAATGACGAAAAATCGCGGTCGACATGTATGGAGAAAGGGCGGGTGACAACAGCGAGGGAACCTTGGGTGACACAGACGAAGAAACCACGTATGAAAATTAGTGTCTATTTACTTCCACCCAACATATACATGTATGTAAAAATGCAGTGAAGACAAATATTTATCTTTACAGGCATATATGCAAGACTAATCTTTTATGCCTTACAAATTGGTTCAGCTGCATGGAAATGAGTGATGGCTCCGTGGAAATTGTAATTTTACGAACTGTTATACCGTTGATTTTTATGGTCCTGATTATTTGCAATTGGAAACTGTTTAAATCAACCAAGCAATCTGAATTTGAAAAGGTCTGATAATGGCTACTGATAATTGAATATCTCCCCTTAATACCGGTACCTAAGAAGCCTCAGTACAGAAGTGTCTCTTTGCAAACAGATCTGACTTTTCATGAGTGCCCGAAATGGTAAGATTTGTTTTGCCCATTTTTGTTGAAATTTATGCACATTAAACAACGTTTACGAGTTGCCGCTGAGTAACCCTCCTCGCGTTTTCCTCGCGTGGGCATTTACGTTTTAATACGCATTCATCCCAATGTGACCACTCTCCGCGCGTTTCCCTCGCGTGAATATGCAACATACATCATTACACATGTAGTACGCATTAAAACCTTAAATTGCTGAAGCCTTAACATAATGAATATTAAAATAAACTTTGTACTCAACGAACCTTGCAGTCTTTCTAGCGATACTTGTGAATCTCCCACCCCACTCTCCGTTCCGTCAGTTACCAAGCACCTTACTGTTTCTGCTTTAACCTTAGTGTAGCACAATGATCAAAATCGTCAACTCAAATATCACCCTAGTGGCTATGGTAGACAAAACTGACATGCTTTGGTCATATGCTACGAACCAAGTCTGGATTTAGGAATAATCTATTGCTTGGTAAAACACAGGACCCGCGACAGAGAGGGGGCAGTACACAAAACAAGAAAAATCATCGGAAGAAATCTCGTTTATTTCAATCAATGAACAGAGATTGCGCAGGGTGTTACCCCTCCTGGTTGTCGGGCTTGGTAAAATTTGTGATTTTAAGCATGTTAACCTTGCCACTAAATCTGTGCTTAAAGTGTGATGCAGCCTTTTTCCTCCAGTTTATCATTTCTTACTCTGTCGAGTGAATCGAATCTGAAATGCTTTTTGTCGTTACCCCCCAACCTTTGTCTATAATTGGCAAACTCGCCCGAGATTTATAAAAAAAAATTAAGATTGAGTATCAAGATGTATTTTTGCGTTGGGGAGATGTTAATTATATATATAACGGCTTTGCCCTTACCCAACCCAATGAAAATAGTTCGCGATACCCGCTGCTTCATTTGACTCGGACCGGCCAGCCGACCCCGGCAAGCTCGGTGGTCGAGTGGTTAAGACACCTGCACTAGTAAGCAGGAGGTCGTGGGTTCGAGTCCCACCCGAGTAAGCTTGTGAGGTTTTTTTCGCAAGCTCTCGGACAAGCACTGAGCATACAGTGTTTATTAATATACGTTGGGTAAGGGCAAAGCCGTTATATATAATTGAGTATCAAGTTTAGTATCTTCATTTGGTGGTGCAAGGGTTTCTTACAGATGGCAGGCAATTAAGATTCCTTCAATATCTGCCGCTCAGAAGCTTCTGGCATTGGTTTTCCTTTCTCCCTGATTTGGAAGATACCAAACGGGCCAGATTGCAAGAAACAGGGATGTGATTGGAGAATTGGGAAAAATCCTGAAACTGCAAGCGCGACACGCAGCCGAGACTTCAGAAAACATGAAAGTGTGAACATCAAATGCGGCCTTCATATTACGCGCTGCGTGTGTGCAAGCGCAATGAGCATGAACACTGCGGTGCGTGTACGTACGATGCAGCTGGGCTCGATAAGCACGCTAGGCTTCTCATTTACTCATATAAAATGCACGCGAAATACAGTGCTGCAGCCGAACTGCCGAACCGAACCAAAACTCGTCGAACATGGCACTTTCGAACCGAACCGAACTGGTCGGTTCAAATGTTCGGCTTTCATATGGCATGGCATTGATAGCGCACGGAATGCACTCACGAAAACGTGATAAAAAAGCAAACACAACGAAAAATGGATAACGTGTTGTGCCGCACCGGCGCTCAGCACATGTGCGTGCACACACGTACATGTACATGTACCTGTACTATGAATGTACTGTACATGTACAAGTACATACAAGTATATACACATGTACGTGTACATGTACAGTAAACTTACGATGGCCCCGCATCACGCGATGGTTGTAAAAAGCACGCGGTGAGATTTTTCTAATAATCAACCGAGAACATGCAACGTACGGCGTTTCCACTGCACAACATTTCTAAATTCTCACTACATCCAACTGTGCTTAAGTATATTCAGATTTAGCATCATGTTTACAAATTTCCAATAGCCACGCCTTTACGCTTCACATTAGGCCAATGATGTCATAAATGGCCGTGCAAAACGAATTCTGATTGGATGCTGATCACAGTCGGACTCATGGTCGATGGATGCAACTCCGGAGGGAAAACTGATTTTGCCAGGCGGGCCTGTCCAGCGCTCCAGAGCGAGACAAGATTTGGGTCGTGCTGCAGCCCAACTTGCCTTTCGTTGACCGTATTTGATCAAAGTTGAAGCGTGAATACGTTGTAATGGAATTCAGCCAAATCTCTAAGTTTTAGCAAATCTAAAATAACAAAATGCCGTTATCCGTTCAAAAATGACTAATGGAAAACGCCCCTTTGACTACGTGGGCTCCATCCTGAAAACTTGATACCAAAGTTCTTCTTGGAATACATCGAAAGCCATTGTTTGGCTGTTGAATCTTTTCGTGAAAAATAACCAAAACCAATTCGCTCAAAATCTCATTGCCAATATCGACCATGCATGTCACACTCAGTCATACATGTACATGTTTGTAACGGAGTTTTCCTATTGGTTCAATGTGGTTGAACAGTTGAAAGCTTGTCTTATTTAGACTCCACACACTGCTTTGCTCCGTCGCACGCGGTTGTCAGAGGCACAGTGCATGCGTACGTGTAACACAGTGACGTCGGCGCTGAGGCCTCTACTCTATTTTATGAAGGTTTTATGAAGGAGCATGAATATTAATTAAATATGCCAAGTTAGCGCACTATTTCCGCCATTCAATTTGTTAAGTGAAACGTCACACCACTTTAACCCACACCCACTGCATGTGAAATTCGTTAAGTGAAACGTCACACCTCTTTAACCCACACCCACTGCATGTGAAACAATGGAAACCGAAAGGAAACTTTAGCATTCGTCCAATCGCAGTGTTGCATGACTGACGAAGTCGTACTGACAAGCCGGGTAGAAGCTTGCTCAATTTATGACAGATCGATTTCAATATATGCCGCAAGGCAATCAAAATGGCGGTAAAACACCGTAACGAAACTGCCGCGAAACAGATTTTCGTTGTCACGAAAAGAGGGATATTTAGTGCCAAAAATAAAGACGCAACGCAGGTTTGGAATTTTATTGATCAATAACATTATTTTCGAAAAATCACAATGCACACTTGCGTATACATGTACACACTTTTTTGCGATGTTTGCGTACATGTAACTCCGAAATATCATGACGAATAATTGTGACAACTCGAACAGAACCGATGTACGGAAAAAGGATGATTACTACAGTAAAATGAAGCCAAACACACAGCAGTAACGTTGAGTGAACCTTGGATTTGAAAATCGTAATGCACTTGTTCTTTTTGCGCGGCAACAATGGGCCTGCTCGTGTGCTGCAGCTGGCTGGGCTGCGCCGTGGCATGCCCGGAGCTTGGAAGCCGGCTTTGATGATTGGTATGCATGTACCTTTACTGCATCAAGACGGTACGTGCACTCAGAAATAAAAAAAAAAATAGTGCATGTAATTTACTTTGCTGTTTGCTTGATCTCGCTGTGGTGATACCCTTACGTGGCCCGTGCGTGAGAACAAAACGATTGACGCGCATAAATATAAACAACCCTAATTGTACAGGGAACGAATGAGACGTTAACCTCTCGCGTGTGATTTGAAACCCACGCGTGGCAATTGGAACTTAATATTTTTCTCCTTGAGCACTGTGTATTTGTTCCACGCGAGGCCCTGCATTGCCACGCGTGGATCCCCTGCGTGGATGTCTCTTAATTTCGGGCCGTACTGTACATGTACGTGTGTGTACATTTACATGTACATGAACGTGTACACATACGTGTACTGTACATGTAAACTGGGACACTGTACATCACTTGGCATAGATGATCTGTGTCCTACAAAACTTTTTTATAAGTGTTTTTCGTGTACTTACGCGTAAGTCTTGGAAATCTTGGGAGAATGTAGGAAAGTACATGTAAGTACTGTACCGGTACTTTTCCTGTCACTTTATTTTTATATTTTTTGTTTATTTACATGTACTGGTACAGTGTAAGCCATTGATTGTTACACACTTAAGTTGACATTCAATAGGTAACATAACATTGGATGGGTGAAAATGAGAAAAATATTCATGTGTATTCTACAAATTTCATGAATGGGGTACATGCACCGTAATTCCGTGGGTAAGAGACTGACATTGGAAGGATTTCCACAATATTATCATATGGTGGTACCTAGGAAGCTCTGGTAGGACCTACATTCTAATTTCTAGCGCTGTTTCTTTATTGGAAGTGTGCCTCTATCATGTACATTTCATTTGAAATTTTGACTTTTCAAGTATGAGGTACATGTACTTCGTAAAGCTACATGTATGTGTTGCATGGTGACAGACTGATGCCTATGCAGCCTGCCTTTTTGGGGTATAATGTGGAATAAAAAGTAATAGAAGTTAGCAAGTGTGGCACATGTAAATACTTTGTACAGTATTGTAAAGACGGGGCCTTGCTAAATCTGTTCATAATAGTTGTTTCCAATACCAGTGGTATCACAACATTGCTCAACATGGTCATTGTCTGTCCAAACCAAAATCTGAAACCCAGGATGACATTTGCATGGAAGCAAACACAACTTGACACAAGTGTGTTTTATACTTCTAGAACATGTATTGATTTTGCAGATGTCTACATGTACAATGCATACTGGGGTACACATGTACAGTACATGTATGAAGTACGTATGTGTAGGGCATTATACTTATAATCTACATGTATTTTGAGGACAATAGAACAAATCTATGGACTGGTAACACAGAGCCTGAAAATTGCAAGTGCATGTAGGCAGTAACATATATGTCCAGTGTACACACAATTATACCTGTGCATGTACACAACTTTCAACTTTTCTGGTGACACTGTTTCTATGAATCACATCATGGCTATGACTCACAGAACGTGTGCCTCACAAACAGCCAGACAAGCATTACTAATACTTCACGCACCCCCTGCCCTGCTGCACTCACACGCTGGCACACACAACCAACTCATGATTGGTAACGGAAACCGGGCACGAGCTGCAAAGTTTTCCCACCCATTCACTAAGAGGGAGTCATCGCAGGTTTTTTTCTCCTCTCTCGGCCCCCCCCTCCTCTTTTTTTTTTCTTTATCCATTCTCTCACATGTATACTTGTGTAGTCCTGGAGGGGGTACAGTAGTTGTAGAGCTGCCCTTCATTGGTGAGGGTTGGTGTACATAGGAACACCGGATGACTTCTGGTAGCACAAGGGACTGAGGAGGTTGTTCTGGTGGCATTGTGTTGCTCTGTGGGTCCCGGAGTGGCCTGGCACAAAAGGTGGGTTTATCAATGTGGCTGAGGGATTCGTGTGACGGTCTGCCACGGACCATGTGTTGCTGTGTGGCTGGGTTATAGGCTGGTGTGTGCTGTGTGGCTCAACCGAAGCTCTTTGTCGCTTGATTGCCGTACATGTATATCATCAGGCACACAACAAAATGTACTGCACATGGAGTGTGAGTATTAGCAAGTGTACATACAGTAACGTCGTACAAGAAGTATACTGGTACATGTTTGTACCATGGATAGAGGGGTCGTACATGCGTAAATTGCTCATCTGGTTCCAGCTAGTTGTGGAAAAGAATTATTTTAGCTCCCTTGTATGTACACTGGTTATGTACATGCTCCCAACAATTGGAGTTCTATGTAAGTAGGAAATGTGATGTGTATCATTGGGTGTGGTTGTCTTGATGTATGTATCATCATACTGTCTTCCAACAAAACAGATCTATATCTAAAAAGTGCAGTGAGCAAGAGTTTGGCATGATGTACATGTACATGAAGTGTCCAGTTCTGTGTCATTATAACTACAAGTACGCCTATATGTACATGTAATTTGGTGGATGCAACTGAGAAAAAGTGAAAAATGGTTCAAATTTATTCTTCCACCAGTCCTGTCTGGATCTTAGGTCTGTTTTGGTGTATGTATAATGTAAGCATTATATTCTTTCTATCTATTTTGGTTTTCTTATTGGTTTTTGATTTATTTTTAACTACCAAACTGCATGCAAATTGACTTCTGTACATGTACCTGGTCGTACCGAACATATACACACTACCTCTGCATTTATGCATGTACGGTAGAATACAGAAATGGTGCACATACGGCAGTATTGCAGATGTGCACTGCTGAAAGGAGTAGCTTGACTTTGGATGATTTTTTTTGTTAACACCCTATCGATGGAGGTTTTCCCACACTGAAATGCAGTTCTACACAGCGTCAGAAGCCTATTTTGAAAAGTGAAAATACAGTATGCGTCAGTCAGTCTCAGTAGGAAGTGGCAACATGCATTGAATAAGGAAATACTTGTACATCACAAAAGTAACTTTAGTCATTATGGAACTTGCCCTAAATGTGGGGTTCAAAAAAACTAATACATGTACATACATGTTCCAGTTCCTTGAAAGCAGCATTGCTGCTGTATTTTGGTTTTAATTGCAAAGTAAAAAATAGTTACACTCGCAGTCACAAGTTTGTTTTTTTTTATTTTAAACTCAGGAAAAAAGAGGTTGAAAAAGTAAAAGTATCAACAGATTTATCCTGGAGTGAAATATTGAATCTTCTATCTTTAGACTCTGGGTGTTGCTTTGCACATTATACTGTTGACCTTTCTATCTCCAAACACATCTTGAAATGGTTGCATCCAAATTTCTTGGACGAAGTTTTGTTTGAAATCTTGTAAGTAGTGCAACAAATGTTAAAGAAATGACTGAAATAATTCAATTCTCTTGTCCTACTTTTTTATGTCTTCCAACAGTAGAAATGCCACCAATTGAAATTTCAAGAATTTTAAGAAAAATGGCCAAAAAAAGTTCCGCTTTGTGTAAAAAAAAGAAAATAACTTTTTTGTTTTTTCCTTGTTATACCTAATACATGTACTAGCATGTACTAGCATGTACATTTACATGTACTAGCATGTACATTTACATGTACTAGCATGTATATTTACATGTACATGTACCAGTACTTGGTTCATGGAGGAAGGAAAATTCCCCCATGGTTGGTTCGTGTTAATATTTGTTTACTGTCGTTGTATTACAAATACCTATATCTTGTTCAGGTATTTTGCTTTTGTTTTTGTCCAGATGTAAATATACATGTGTACATCTATGCTGAATTCTGTCATGTAGGCCACATGGTTGCTGGTTGAAGGAATCCAGTTTTGTTCAGAATGAAATTTGGTGGAAACGTTCATTTTCATTGTGCGAAAAAGATTACCTCAACAGCTCCCTCTGGTCCAGAGGCTGTGCTGAATAAATTACACATACATGTCAAATGACATTCTACATTGTATCATGTAAGCCTACATGTTTGCTGGCTGAAAGGAATCAAGAGTCCTGCTTTGTTCAGATTGAAATTCCTTTAAAACTTTCATTTTCATTGTGTCAAAAAGATCACCTCAACAGCTTGCTTTGATCAAGAGGCTATTACATGTACATGTATGCGTGAAGAAGGAGAACTACATGTCAAAAAGTAAATAGCAAAGCAACAATCCACCCACGATGTTTGGGAAAGAAATAATACCTGGCATTTGGTGACATTTCAAATTGAAACCCTTAAATCCGTTGGGGTTGTGATGTTGGAGAAAGAAGATGTCACAATAGGGACAATGACGTCAGCATTAATAGTGAAGTTCCCTGTGCACACGTAAGTGTTGTTTATTGTGTGCGTAGGAGTAACCATGAAGTCTGTATGATGTTTTGGGATTTTCACTGGACATATCGGGTGCTGTATCTGCAACAACAGGTTTGAACTGGTCAGTTGGTTATGCGGTGGTTTGAAATTCACTTATTGCTGACAAAACAACACAGCGTACACGTATACTAATGTAGCGCACTATATTACTTGTGGATGTACTTATCCTGTGAGAAGACTGAGTTTGATAAAAGAGCAGAAATCATCTCGCTGTGAGACTTGGCATTGACCTGTGGTATGGTGTTGCTCTGTAGCATCCAGATTTGATCATTGTACAGCAGCTTGCCTGGTGGGCTACCGGTAGTAATACTTTAATTTACATTCTTTGAATGTGTTAAGGTGAGTTTCAAATACCATACCTACTGTAGTGTACATTGTTAGGCTTAACATTCTTCAGATATTTGTCAGCTTACAAGCGCTGCACCTGAACCGGTGTGCATTTGTACAGGTACATTATGTACTTTTGCAGGGCCCTTTTTAGGCCCTGCCTTTGTACCATATACATGTACCATTGTTTTTCTCTGGAGAGGGGAGGGTCAGGAGGGTGAGATCTTTCAACCACTCAATCACTGTCACAGACCTTGTAGTTGTAGGTGTGCACAACCATGGTACATCTACAGCGTACCTGTATAGGTTGTTGGAGTCCTGATTGAGCAGGTGTACTGGTATTCAGACATAACATACCGGTAGACATTTTACTACATGTACATGCATATGGGTAGGCTTTGTCTTGGTAAAGGGACCAATTTCTTTGGTTGGGAAATTCAGAACTGAGTTACGGGGGCAAACATCCACAGCATTTTCTGTCCCCATCCAACTGCAAAACAAGTATGCGTGTAAACGGTACACACTTGTACATGTATTTGTGTACAGTGCACTGGTACACACACTTTTATACAAAATTACATGTGCATTGGTACATACACATTCAGTTGCAAAAAAGAGACCGTGTCACATTTTATGTTCTACGGAGTAAATCTTGTGTTCAGGCTGGGTGAAGGAGGGGCTTTAGTAGTTGGATCTTGGAATGCAAGTGTGCACCTGATAAACTGCTGTCGTTGCAACTGACTCGTGAATGTGTACAGTAATGTACATTTACACGTGCGTGTATCTGTACCTGGGACATGTACGTGTATGAGGTACGTGTATGGTACATTCCGTACTGGTACATGTATCATGTGCATGGGACATGTACCGTAATACTGTCATGCACTGTTGCCACATGACTGACTTGACTGCCATTGCAAAGAGAAGAATCTCTACTCATGTCTGCTGTTGACAGACGTGGTGGATGTACATGATATGCAAGGTACGGGTATTGTGGCTTCAGTTGCTCACCGGTATACAGTACATGTATAATGGGATTTGGTGCACACAGGATATTTATTCTTAGCCGATTACACCGTTTCCTGACTCTGGTGTTGCTTTCCTCTTCCTGCTGTCATGGTTTGCAGCCCACGTGGAGGTATCAGCCTCACTTTTGTGTTGGATACAAGAATGGACACAGACATGTCACACTGCGTGGTGTTCTCCTTGATGGATACCAACCTGTATCAGCAAGGGCATTGTCTTTAGTTGAGACATCTTGTCCACATTTGTGTTCTCGAACCTGTTAAGCACATTGTGTAGATGTACTGTACATGTAGATGCATAGAGTAATGTCAAACTTCCGAGAAACTTCACTTGAATTGGTCCCTGGGCCTTTTAGGTCAGTTTTGGAGATCTGTATATAGTGTACAATGTACATGTACATGCCTAAAACATTAACAGCAACTGTTTCCGGTATCTGCTGTATAGATTTTGGAGTTTGTGGACAACAAATTTTATAGCGATCACAGCATTGGCTGTTGCAACTGTACCAGTCCATACTTTTGAGTCAGGACAAAATTACAGACTACATGTAACATTAGTACTTCATGATATTGCTTTGTGGTGCTTATTGTAAGGTGGTGAATCTATTGTACGAAACTACTGCCCATCAACAATTGAGTGTACGTGTGCATACATGTATATAAATCATCCACGTCATGACTACACAACATTTTCCCCCACATCATCAGGAAGTGTTGCCGAGTTTCTATGTCTGACCAAGTATTGACTCATGGTAGGCCGGGGGGGGAACACAAACAGGGAAATTCCCCTGCATGAATGAAGCAAGCTACACACACACACACACCAGTGGTATTTCCCTGTGCGGTGCAACATTGGCCTTGCGATGAGGTCAGCTTGCTAAACTTAAACCAATTCATTGTCGTCAACTTACATGTATCCTGGTAGCTGACTGCTGAATCAGGAGCGGCCAGTTCCTGTTCTTTCCCCATCCGATGCAGACGTTTGTAGTTTTGGTATCAGACTCTAAAAAGAGTTTTTCGTTGTGGGTAACTGCATTTTAATGATCACGTTGGTAAGTTTGATGTATTCAAAGCACAACTTGTACATGTATATATACCGGTAGGCCTACCTTGACTCTAGCATTTCATGCTTGTTGATTTCAGTGGTGGTGTTAAGTAACTGGACACAGTTATCATAGAAATAGAGAGATGAAGAAGCTTCACAATTCAAAGTGTTTTGCCTCCCTAACATGTACGTACATGTACATGTTGACCCAGGTACATGTACATTAACATGCATACATGTACTATACATATACTTTTCAAGTCCTTTATTACATCCGGTCTTTTCTCATTAAATTTGTGACTGAATTCTTCAAACTTAAAGATGAAAACACATTGTATACTTGTGCGTACACTCAGGTGCATAGTTGTGTCATGCAACGGCTTGGCGTTCCGTGTCTCACTTTAACAAGTTCATAAGTTCAAGGTGTGAGAGTATGATCCATTTCACCTTCAGAGTTCCAGGCTCATGCTCAACAGAAAATAATGTACAGTGTATTTTGAGGACTGGAACTTGATGTCTAGATGTTTATTTACAGGTACATGCATAGTACATGCACCTGGTATATTTGTACCATGCATGATCAGGAACTTTGGTCATGTACACTTCCATGTATACACCTCTTATAGTTTAACGTATGCACTGTGCACATTGTGTTATTGTTATATTATTCATTGAGCCAGTGCAGAAAACATACATGTATAAGGCAAGAAAACAATCACAAAAAATGGCCACATTGGCAGGGGCCAGCAAAAGTGAAATTATCACTTGACCTGCTGACCCATACATGTAAATGTGATGAAATCTTCATGTTCATGCATGTACATGTACATGTATCATACCAGAACATGTACACTTACAGTGTGTTACTATACTGAGGAGTAATGTACATGTACAGCGTTTCCTTCCAAAATATAACTGCTTTTCCTTTACCTAAATTGTCCCCTGGTCACTGCCACCTGACTTTCAGACCTGTTCTGGACTTTTGTGTTTCAAACAACTGCACAGTTGTTTCATATTGATTGTAAATTGTATTAATCACAAAGCAGTCATAATTTTCAAGATCACCTGCAAGTTGTATGGTCACTCAAAGCTTTAGAAATAGTCTGGTACATGTGCCGGTACTTTCCAGTGACTGAAAGTGTGTTAAATTGTCTGTACTTGTTCAGTATACATGTATATATGTGTCCCTGAGGCTTCTAAGCCCAAAGCGGTATTAGTGTGCATTGTATGTAGATTGTCTCTACATGTTTCATACTTGTATATACATGTATGTACCTGCACTTAATACCAGCTACTTGAATGAAGGTCACAAGTGCGACCTCTGGGTCACACTTTAATACACCCAAACTCATTGCCATTGTATTTTGTGTGCAGGAGATAGATTTAGCAGTCACATGTTTCTGTCACTCTCTGACCATTTAACATGTTTGCCTCAGCAAATGTGGATGATACTTATATAGCTGAGCTGACCATGAAAAGTTGCAAGCTATTCTGGGATGATGTTCAAACACTTTTTGTGTAATTTCTCCTTCCTCTTTACATGTGCATGTAAAGTACATTTTGTACATTCCCGTTACACATGACCTGTTTAATTTGACATGGAAATATCAATAAAATTTGGATTTCATTGCCAGGTACATGTACTTTGATCGCTCTTGGAAATTGAAGAATTTGTTCCAAACATACAAAATCATATGTCAGATGTGACAGGGACACGAAAAACACGTGCATGTTTTTTCGTGTCCCTGTGACATAAGAGACATTCATACTGCTTTAAAATCCGCACTCATTACATGTACCGTGCGTGTACAGTGTGCATTCCAAGATTTATTGTTGAAGTCTGTCTTTGGATGCCTGCATACTTGGCCCAGTCATGGCACAGCAACGTGTATGTGTATGTACATGTTGTACATGCCCACGATGACTAGCATTTGTGCCCTGCGACTGATTAGCCGGGTTGCTATGTTTGGCGGATGAGCTCGGACATTCAGGAAGCGTTATGGGAGTGTTTAACGGGTGTGGATTTTTTTTTTTTTTAGTTTTCAGTGCATGTCCAAAAATGGGTATGTGGGAACTTGTGCAATAATTGCGACTTGCTTATGACTGCTGGGGGGCACTATTTTCCATGGATTTGCCGCTTGTTGTGTTAATGCACTGTGGTACCAGTACTGTAGTTACTCACTTTCACAGTACTCTTAAGTAAACTGTACATGCATGTACAGTGTACATGCACATGTATTATAGCTGTCTCTGTTCACTGTCAAAACATTTTCACCAAATGGGTGTGGTACAGCTTACTTTGATGTTAAAGGTACAAACCCCAACCACTCTGCCAGGCACCCGCAGAATCCACTTGTAAGGAGATCAGATCTGTACACTTTGATTTTACAAGAGACTTCAAGGCCTGTGTGAAATACAGTGTAGTGGCTTGGCCACAAATCTCCCCGACTGTGCTGTTGGAGTTGAAAAGATCTGGGGTTTCGGGTAGGTTAGGGTTAACTTAAATGCACATGCATTTGTAGATGTCCTGGAAACCACAGCTTCTGGTACAGAACTGATCTGTGAGGTGTGCTAATGCCCATTTAGTCTTGCCCCAAGACTGGTTTTTCTGTTTTGGTCAGTGCACCGTGCAGGCGACATGCGCTGGTGAGCACAGCCGAATAGTAGTACCAGTAGAGGGTGCTATATTCATAGGAGACGACCTGCAAGAAAACCAGTCTTGTAGAATTGGACAGGCTTACCCGAAAAATTGCGAGCATACACTGTACCTCACTGCTGAAGACTGCGCGCCAGGCCGACTATGGTGCACCAACAAAAACAGTAAAACCAGTCTTGGGGCAAGACTAATGCACATTGTGTATTTATATAACAACATAACATAGTTTTTTCCTTTTTTATCCACAGATCCATGCCGGGCTTAGTAAGCACAGGTATCAAGCGCAAACACCATGCGCTGGACGAAGGTGGGGGGAGTGATGCCAAGGAGTGCATCACCAGTTGCTATGGCGCCCCGGCCCCGTCTCAAGACAAGTGCTCTTCCTACACTATGCAACGCAAGTGCGTGATGAACGCCTCCATCTGCAAGCTCCAGGCCACCTGCAAACTCATCGACCCGTCACTGCGCCGGTCCGTGCTCATCCGCAACACTCTGCTGCACATTGACCATGAGTTGCGCGCCGAGGGCCGACACCAGGACTCCTTCCAGCTCTCCACGTTCATAGCCAGCACACAGTCCACGTGCACGGACACAGCTGACAAGGACCGGCTTCCGGGTGCCGATGCAAACGGCGCCTTCACCTTGGCCAAGGACAACAACAGTAACCACTTCCGAGATGTACACTCCCGCGATTGTGCCAAGATGTTAGTAAATGGGCACCTGGATACGAATAGTCTCTTGAGCAGAACTTCCACCCATTCTTGTGCTAACACTTCATCACTGACATTATCAACTGCAACCGCAGCATCGACAACTATCTCAAACTTTACGACAGTACAATCAAACGTGCATTTAACAACAAACATGGTGCTGCTGAATTCGGGAAGTCACCCTACGACTCCGATAGCCAACTCAGAACTCACAAGACTTCCAGCAACCAACCCAGAGATATTTGACTTTGGGGATGAGCTCTTTAGTGACATTGACATGTCGCTGTATGACTTTGACATTGCCTCACCTGTTGTATCGAATCAAAGAGTGTCTCCTGTTACCCCACTGAGCAGCAGCAGCGGCAGCATCTGCAGCTCCAGCAGTAACTCGGAGGACTGGCTGCGGCCCCTCTCTGGGGACTACACATTCAGCTCAGATGTGAGCACAGCAACAACTACAACGACCAGCCAGGGTAGCAATTGCCGCAGTGACATTGTGTGCGATGAGCTTGATCAGATTATGCATGTCTTAGTGGATGTGGGAATGTGAAAGAAATTTGTGTGTCACAAGAAAATACCAGCATGTCATCAGTTCTCAGAGGTACATGTACTTCATGCAAACACCAGCTTTTTTGATCACCAGGTAAAAGAAATAAAACACAATTCTGAAATAACTATGCAAATTCAACATCTGATCGCAATAAGGAAACTCCGAAATGCAATAACTTAAATTAAATTTTGATAAAGAGGAAAATATTCATAATTTCACATGTGCATAAAAAAAAAAAAGAACAACCCCCAAATATGTTTGTGAGATCCATAGTAGCCGTTTTCAGAAGTTTTTATAGTTAGGCCGATTTTTTTTTGGGGGGGGTCGATTGTGACCTGAGTAAAAGTGTTGGTGCCACAGGATCTTTGGCACTGCCCACAGCAACTCAAGTGGCATCATGACTGGAATGACTCAGGCCTGATCAGCATGGGTGAGCCAGCAACAACACATCCTACACAGCCATGTGAGCCTTGCAATTTCTTGACCTGCAAACAGACAGGTCCCTTGCACAGAAGTCTGGATTTCTGCCAAGGCCTTTTTTTGGGGGGGGAAACAAAGGCTGAGGTGGCACTGGTTGCATTTACACAAACGCCACTCAGAATCTAATATATGTACATTTACTAGAAGATCTTTGAATACAATACAGCTGGGGTTTGACCCAACAGCTGTATTCAGTGGAGGGGAATTTCACCTCACAATCCAGAGTCCTTGGGGGTTTCTTGAAGAGTGAAAAGTGTTGGGACTCTAACAAAAGAGGTACAGGTATATAGTTGTGAATCGCAGTCAAAAACCCACTGGATCGCATTGAGTTTTGGGGTCCTACTGATGTTTAAGCAAAGTGCAGAAATTGTATATTTTTAAGCTGGTGTACATGAGAAAGATGAAGCACACACTGTACATGTATGCAGAAGCACACATTGGTTGCCAATATGTGTACTTTTCGGCACACATTTGGCTGAATTCATGTGCCTGTTAACATGTACACATAAATCCTGTGTACTTTCAATCTTGAGTCTTTCCATTTCCATCACATTTTCACTGCTCCGTCAGTCACAATTTTATTGATCGTTGGTATGATTATTGGTATCATCTGACGACATGCTGGTACCGGTAGTGTTGTGTCATTAGATTGGTTGTATGTCATTTTTAATGTTCATGCAGGCCTACATTACAGGTGCCACAGTTTTGTATCATCCACTCCCAGTTGTGTTTGGAGACATGACAGGCAAACTCTTCTTTCAACATTTTTTTGGGTGGGTGCTGTTATGGTTGAACTCGGAACCTGACTCCTGCAAGTTGCTGTCAAATCTAAAATTCAGAATATCTTTTAAAGTTGATCAACCACACTACATTAACTTTCACTCTCTTTTGGCCTTTTCGTTTTAACAGAGTTTAGGTGGAATAATGGAACAAGTCATGTGTATTATACACATACGTGTACACTGGAAACGCCAAATTCTATGTCCATTCTAAACAAGATTTGTGAAGCTTTCTTTGAGTGGAAAGAAAAATACATTGACAGTTTTCAGTTAAAAAGTGAATGTTACGTTTTGAAAAAAACTGAGGCCCCTGTGTGTCTACTGCACAATACATACCTATGTATTTACACATGTAGGCCAGCACATCTGACTGGCAAGACCTTTACATGTATGCGACTATTATCACGCCATTGCATTTATGAACCGCACAAGTATGGATGAGTAAAGGTACAAGACTTCCAAGTATTTTAAAAGGATAAGAAGAGGAGTTACATGTGCCACATGCATGTAGAGAGGACTGTTTGAATGTTTCTTTCAAAGAGTAATTATACAAAACGTTGTACATATCTAACTGTAAGAGTAACGTCGTATTTTTTATTACGGTATGCAACAGTATCTTCCAAGTTGCGTTCAAATAGGCGACTTGAATTTGGTAAGAAAAGTTTTTATGAACTATAGTAAATTATGTAAGATACAGTAATATATTTCTCAGATAATTTAACTTATTAAAAACAAATGTCTTTTTATTCTTTGTAGGAAAAAAAGTGCTGCGGATCAATCAATATCGTGGTCACACTTTTACTTTCTATGTTAAACAGAAATTTCAGAATGAAAGAGAAAGTTGGATTCAGTCAAAAATTCCATGAGATCTGTTCAGTTGTGAAGTGATTGTAGATTTTAGCATTTGTTTTTAGTACATTTTAGTTTTGTCGCTGTTTGATTGAAATATGATGGTATTATACATATACCACTTCAATATGTACATGTACATGAACAGTGTGCATATGCATTTGTGTGTGTTAAGTACATGTACATTGTACATGTACGTATACATGCATTACACTGTTGTTGGGTTTAAGCCTTAGCTATTAAACAAACTGAAATTTTTGTGACCAAATTTTCCACTGTATTCTAACGTGAAAATCACAACAAAATAACAAAAAAAGTTTAGGAACAAGGTACATGAACATATACCTAAATTCAATTCGGACTCTCCAAGGTGTCTATATTTTGTTACAGAATGGCTGCATTAATGTACATTTGTACATGTATCAGACAAGGTTTTCAACAATTTCTGATGATGTGTTATCAAAGGATGTGTGTCATGTCAACAAGTTTCATTAGAAATACATGTATGAAAAAAGAACGTGAACCAAATTGCATTTTTGTGTACCTCACCCACCATCAAAAAGTGGCAGTTAAATTATGCAATTTAGCATTTAATATAAAAAGACTCGGAAAATATTTGTTTTAGAATTTAGACTCCACTCACCCCTTTCCATTTTTTTCTTTACTTTGGAACTCATTCTCACGATACTTTGGGTCATGTCAAAATAAAAAATCCTCTCTCTTATGGATCCCATCTCCTTATTTCATCGTGCATAAGAATGCATCCCTTCTCAAGTTTTCTTTTTTACCAATGCACACTTGGAATGTATTCTGATTCACCTGGAAGCCAGAAGTAGTTGGAAGCACATGTAAAGAAAAATGATTTTGTTGCTGAAAAGGAAGTACATGTACACGTAAATGGTACCTGACGTGAACATGAACACCCTCCATGAGATCACCATTCAGCACACTGCATTACAGTGATCCATTGCTTAAAACACATCTGTGTACATGTACACATGTACGCGTACATGCAGAGGTGACTTTTGACATGTATAATTACACATGCATAACTTCGTCTGTGACACAACCCACAATCTGCTTGCAGTGATAAACATGATTTATGGATTGGGTTACTTTTACTCAAGTGATCGATTCAGCGTTAAGTATAGAAACCATCAATTGTCTCATG
Organism: Acanthaster planci; assembly: GCF_054643075.1. Taxonomy (NCBI): domain Eukaryota; kingdom Metazoa; phylum Echinodermata; class Asteroidea; order Valvatida; family Acanthasteridae; genus Acanthaster; species Acanthaster planci. Next base: position 10,227,759 of record NC_141777.1, on the reverse strand, counting down.
CTTTGGGTATCTTCAAAACATATTTACACTTATTGCCGTCATGGATTGTTCCTCTGTCCAGATGTAGGCTTGGAGTTGACTAGGTGGCACTACCAGTAATTTACACTTTCCAGAACTTCCTGCATAAAAAGAATTTCTGTGCTTCCTAGCATTTCCTAACACATGTAGACTAGTAGTTGCTGTTGATCAGTGATAAAGCTTTCCTAAAAATGACTTTCACAATCTCCTTTGTGTTTCCTTATTGGTTAAGGTTTTGCTTGTGTAGTAATTTTTCAATATCAAGAATGAAAAGGGGAAAACTAATTTCATAACCCAAGAGATGCTAATGGAAAAGGATCATTTCTTTGAAGAGTGTAAGAATTTGTCTGTCGGGAGGGAGATTATGGCTTTGTTTTTTACCCCTCCATCCTCAAAGCCTGACAAGGAAGCACAAATCATGCTGTCAGGAATTGGGGGGTTTGTGACCCCTGGGTCGAGCTCGCTTCCGCTTGTTGTCGCCCCTCAGAAAAAGCAGAAGGAAATTAGGATTGGCATGGCAACCTATTCACTGTCATTAAGCTCTGGAACTCCCAAGATCCAGGGAGTTTTTTCCCCGGTCTTTATCTAGTGTGAGATAAAATACATGTAGTATCTTAATGATTACCTAACGTTCGTCGTTACTTCATAGCTTGGACTTCCTGTTTCTTGTTCATTAGTAGAACCTGGTTTTTGTTGGAACTTGGATTTACCTTGATTCTTGTTCCTTCATTTGCTTCCAACCTTTTGTGAGACAATGGTGAACTCTGTGTACTTATCGTATCTAGTTCTTTGCTACAAGGTACAAGATGAATGTGTATGAGACTTTGTTCTCCAAAAGTTTCTTTTTTGTGTATGCATGGGAATATTTCAAAACTAACAATGATGTTAGAAAAAAAGATGAAACATACTATTCGTACATAGTCTGACTATTGTTTTCAGTATGTTGGGTAGTTTACTTTAAAATAAAAATCCCAGGTTTGGTCATTAACATGCACCAATATTTTAGAATGAAGACAAATCATTGAATCAATGCCTGATAAGAATTCTATTCAGTGAGATCTTCCTTAGTGACCTTTTGACCTCAAGAATGTTTGGACATTCCTAACCAATGAACAACACTCTCACTAGTCGTATGCCATTTGTACACAGTGCACATGTACACCTACATGTACATGTACTTAACAGCCATTCCCAGGGATTGCACATTAAGTATTCATTGGCACTGCCAACCCTAACCTTTGTCACCTTTCCCTGAACTGTCAGGTGAGAAATGCCTGTAGTGAGTGGAATTAGCAGAACATCTTTAATGAGTATTGGCAGAAGGTAATGGTTGATTATTATGAAGACAAAAATTTACCCATTAACATGCACAGGTTATCATGCAGGGGTGAAGTTCAGCATGTTGGTGTCTGATTCCTCCATAGTCATATTCTATGCAAACGGTGAATAAGCAGTTTCTATAACCCATCTGAGATGAACTTGTAAAATTGCCCACTAAAAACACGAATTTTGATTTTTTTCTTTAAGTCAATAAGATTCATATGCTAGAGCAGAATCAGACGTTGCAGAAAGAGTAATTTTGTTTTGTTTTAGAGATGGGGGACGGTGATTGATCAGTAATTCATGGGGATACATACCTAGTTGTTCCAATCAGTTTGTCTCTCTTGGTAGTATAAATTCATTGGCAGTGCATGCCATTAGCCTGCCATTCTGATTATAATTTATGTGTCACTAGTCGTGCTTGACCTGACCATGTTAGGTACCTGTTTACTGTGCATACACTTGCCTACAGGGCTTTGCTGGTGCAACTCCAGTGTACATGTACATGTACATGTAGGCCTACATACTAGCAGAATGTCTTGGGTGTCTAACTGGAAATGGCATTATTGTGTGTGAAGAGGGGGAGGGTATTATGTACATGTAGACTGGGTCCATGGCTGAATTCGCGGAAAGGAATTTCATTTGTATTTGTATTACAATCAGCAGGAAAAATAATCTGGGAATATTTGGCCACCATTTCTTTATTTCAATTGAAACTGATTGCCAGTGGTGAAGTCATTTGGGCATGCCATTGGAGAAGAAAACAATCATTTACGCAAATAGGTTGCCTCTTATCTTTTCTTAATTACATGTTGAATTTGTGGTGAAATGTAACCGTGGGCAGGCCCATTGTCATGACAGGCTAAAACGTGAAACACAGATTGTGAAATCAAATTGAGAAGAAATCAATACTGTGATACTTTTTAATCAGTGACACAGTGAATTCATCTACCTATCAAACATGTACATATACATGTTCATGTACATGTTACAGGCATATCAGGACAACTTGTATCTTTCCCCATTCAATTCTTGTAGTGGAACCTATAGTCACTGAATATTAATCCAGTAAGTGAAGAATATCGGTTGCCACCAAAACCTCTTACATTTGGGGTACAGTATACTGTATAAGTGCTTTTTTATCCCTTCCAAAAATTTGTTTCAACAAGGACATTGCAAGTTCTTTTAATGTGCACTATATTAAAAAAGATTTCTCCTATACAGTTTGTTTTTAATACATGGAACGTTTTTGTAGTGTTTTATAGCATTGATTTGTCAGGTTTCTGTATACCAAAATTTAATGGTACCACTGGAAAATTTGTTTTTCAGTTTAATTATTGTCCAAAAAGGCTGCAGCTAGTTTGTGTGTCAAAAAGATTGTGTGCGTGTTTGTGGTGGTGTAGGAGGTCAGGGGTCAAAGGGAGAGACCTACATGTAGTGTACAACATGCTGTTAATGTTTGCCCCGCTGGGAAAGTACATGTAACTGCCTCACCCTTTTTTCTTCCCTAACCAGTTCCTCAAATCGCATTCCGAATTAACGACAATTGTTTAAAAGCCCATCTGTACAGTTTGTATTGCATATTGCTGAGATGTACCCTATGTACATTTATCTTGAAATGCCAATGATAAAAAGCCATCGTCTAATTAATTTATGATTGTCTGCATTAAGCAGTTTCATTCAATCATTAATTTATTTTGTTAAGACTATACAGTGTTGTTTTTTTTATTATTTGTAAATTATTTGTGTACATACAGTGCTTATGTTTCCTTTAAGGCTTTGCTGTAGCTGTTTACTGCTTTATTTATATTTGCATTTGTGAGAGAAAGCCAGAATGAGTGAGTGCTGATCATTTGCCTGATTATGATGTACACGTAGTGATATTGCTTTTGAGTCTGGCTGGGGTATAGTGTACTTTATTCAGGGTATTTGTCACAAAGTGTTCTGTGATTGTAGCCGGTGTCACACTGCCCAGATTGCTCACAGGATCAGCTCTGTGCTTTGGGCCTAGATCACTGTTGTGTACCCCATTCACTGTTGTGTGGAGGTATAGTCAAGGCAATAACCAAGGCCTGCGACTGACCTTGCCCACCGATGCGCTTGACCTTTACCTTAACTGTCAGTTCACTGGACCCTGACCTGTGTATTTGTTCATTGGAGTGCAATTTCATTCAAGGGAAAAACATCCATGCACTCACTACAGTAGTAGAAAAGTACACCGTCTCTCTGCACTTTGTGGGATTCCACACAGCCCCAGCGTGCTGTCTTGTAGAATGTGAAATGTAAAGCCGGGTGATTTTGCAGCATGTCCCAGCCACAGTTGGCCAGATGCATCACAGATAGTAGCAGTCCCCATAGGGCAGAGCCACATTGGCTTCCACGAAGTGGCATAAGGAGGAATAATGTGCATGGGAAATGAATGTACCACCACTGTTCCGCGCTCGGCCGTGGGGGAATCAGTCCGTGTTGAATAGGGTTCACAGATTTCCAGGAACAGTTAAAGAGGTCCTGGAAAGTCTCTGTTTGTTGGGTTGCTTGTGTTGGCGCATGTGTGGGCCCATGTGTGGCAGTTGTTTGCTATGCATAAGTACACGTAGCACTTTTAAAGAATTTGAGCAAATGTCTGGTTTGGATACTGTAGTTTTGAGTGGAGGAAAAAGTTCAGGTAAAAGAATTTACCAGAATGTGTGAATTGCAGTTTTATATCTTGTTTTGGTCATGTTATCGTGAAAATAGGCTTACATGTTATTCTGATGCATTTGAGTTGCATGGTGTAGGAAAGATTATTTGGAAGTAAACATGGCCTAGTAATTAGTGAACAACATTTCAAAATTGAAAGAAACATTACTATGAACTTAAACTGCTGAATCCTAAACTCAAAAGCTATATTAATGCAGGCTTTGTGGATGTAAAGAGGCAGGGATGAGGAAAGTAATATATGAGTAGAATTTTTAAATGAAAAAAAAAAGTGACTTTGGAAAAATGACTGAAGTGTCTTCCTTGGAACTGGAAAAGGACGTGGAGAGATGTGAATTTGTTAGATCACCACATGAGATTTATCAACTTATGCAGTTCACACTAGTCTAACTTGACCAAACTGTGAAGTTGAGGCATCAAAAAGGTTGCACTGTGTGGAAAAAACTGAAGGGGAGCATTCTTCTAAAATATACAGGTAACACTTGAACTTGTTATTGGCAGGCCATTAAACGATTTGTACACCTCAGCCCAGAGTAAATACAGTCCCTCAATGGAAGATTTGTGGTTTGATATGGAAAGAGGAGACCTGAAGTGCACTTTGTTACATCTTTTTTTTTTATGTACGATACTTCTAAAGTTCTAAAACAATTAAGAGCATACCTCTACAACGCAAAGGCTGACAAAAGCATCGTTCAGGTTTTTTCCCCAAATGCAGCAGTTTTGTGAATTACATTGGAATACCTTTTGCAGTTTTATAATAATCCTTTTACAGTTTCGATATACGTGCAGCAGAGTTGTTAGAAATGTGTCGATTCCTCGCATGTTTTGTGTAAATGGTTGTGTTCATTTCAAATTTGTAACTTTTTCATTTACACAAAGCCTGGTAACTTCTGTGTAGAGTTGGGAAATTTATATCTTCTTATCAGTCACTAAGGAAGTATTCAAAATTCAGCCCATCAGAAGTGATGTCCATGTGTATGGTAAACCTTTCTTGCAGTTGCGAAAAAAATAATTAAAGCCAAAGAACATTTTTCACCTTGCCCAACAAAATGAGTCACAAGTCACCAGAACTGCTTTTGACTTTTAAGGTCTTGGTCTGCATGAAATCGACAATAGGAACCCCAAACTTTTTTCACCCACATGATGTCCATTTTTATCAGGGTTTCAAACCAAGTGATACATCAAAAAAAAGCTCAGTTTGTTCTTTCTATTGCAGAATTACTGACGAATGGCTTAAGACTCATTTTGTGGTATCTAGTCACATTTGGGTTGTCACTTTTTACATGTTGTTGTATAGATGTTTATATCTACAGCTTGGCCAAGTATTTAAAATAATTAAGCATTCAATCTCGGGGTGTTTTTGGGAATTAGATATTTTGATACAATTTGAATGTGTGGTATCTGTGCCCATAGTGAATGTTATGCTACTACCATTCAGTATTTTTACATGACAAGGTTTCTCACTACTTTTTTTTCCTCAGAAAGACCACCTGCAGCAAAATTTTGTACCCATGCCCTATACGATAGAATGAAGCTAACCAAGGGTTTATTATTAGAATGAAGTGCCAGACGAAAGTAATGTAAATGGGTTTATTATGGACATCATGTAGTTGTAAATTGAACTTAATTTATTCCTCTAGTGACAGTATTTTCATGTAATACTTTTTAAAGGTAACTGTATGGAGACATTGTGCGTGCTTTACTACATAAGCGTATGCTGTACAGGTATAGTGCTTTGTATAATAATAAATGCACATGGAATGTATACATGACTGCCGTTTTGGTGGGAAATATCGTAATAAATGTTTAAAAACTGAAAGGTGTCTTGCTGTCTGGAGATGTTAGTGTTGATGCATTGTGGCTGTTTATGTTCAAAGCTGAAGGGACCACAGTTGTTCCCTGCCCATTGGAGTCATTTATATGTGTAGGTACAGGTATTTGAGACATTTTGTGCACAGCAGTTACAGTTGGGGGATGTATCTTTCCTAACCCCCCCCTATACCCTTTGGGTGTGGATGGGCGAGTACGATTTACCAGATGTCAACTTGATCGCCAAGTACATGTATGTCCTTACTCTCTTCAGGCTCAACGCTTATACTAAAAAGTATCAAGCGAGAAGCCTGAATACAATGCCTTCTTTGTAGGTTCTCTTTCCTTCAAAGAGCCCCATTTGCACAGATGAGCAGTAACAATATCAAATACCCAGTCAAATATGGGGCACCACGGTTTCCTTACGGGACTGCTTACCATGGGACTGGGTTAAACAGCACAGTAGAGTGATAAACCATTATCAGTGCCTGTAGAAACTCCAGAAATTTTTTTAAAGATAACCAACTTGAGACTACATTGCCTTGGCCAATCAGTGGTTTTGTTAGGTATGATGTTACGCAATGGCTGGCATGGTCAAATACTCCTCTGACCTTTGATTGTTCCTGTGATGTGCCACTTGATTTGCTTTTGAGTGTAATTCACACCTATCTGTTCAGGATTCACTGTTAAATAGCATATTTCAACAACACAAGTTGACTGAATTTCAGTAATCTTGCACCTTACAAATTTCAACAAATTAAAACACAAAAGACTCCCTTGCCTTCACCGTTTTTATTTTAAATGTACGGACAAACGTTTTCCGTGAGCATACAGTTGACTTTTCCAAAGTAATAAAAATAGTTATATTTTCAGATTTTTTAAGATGAAGCCTTTGCTATGAGAATATATAAAACTAATGCATAGACTTTGATATACGCAACTTTTAAAAAATGAAAGACATGGCTGCACTGCAGAATGGCTAGAAAATATTTGTCTATTTTAATAATATTTGTCTATTTCTAAAATATAAATTGCTTACAGTAGTATGTTTCAAAGAAATATAAACCTTATACCCATCAATTTTCCAAACTTGGAATTCTAGAGTATAAAATGATTTAAAAATATGAGTGTATATAACCTGATAGGGGGTGGAGTCATTTCAAGAAAAGGAAGAAGGGAAGGTTACAGTGTCACTTTGAAGATCTTAATCAACGACGGTTTCAGTTTTCCTTGGAAAACAGTCACTCGTGGTGGCAACTCAAGTTGTTACTGCTGCTCCTCATATTTTGAACCCATCTTTTTGGATTTTAAACACTCTTGTCAAACTGTCACTGTGTTTTGTGGGTCCACATCCGGCGTAATCGACAAGAATTGCTTTAAAACTTCAAAAGTCAACACAAGGTCCTCCAGTTAACAGTCTATGGTTCTTTTCTTTTGATGCCTTGCTTTAGACCCTCATTTCCACATATTTTCCCTAAGTTCCCATTTTTATTTTGACAAAATAAACAACTCTCCACTGAAATTTCAACTAGAATCATCTGAAGATCAGACTCTTAAGACATATATGAAAAATTAATAAAATCAGTTGCTTGGCACTGTTCAAAAAAGGACTTTAGAAAATATACACCCTTTCAAGGCTGTTTAGCGGGCGACTGGGTTGTACACAACACGGCCTGCAACACTGCTCTCATCATTCTGTTGGAAGCAAAATGAAATAACATACTTCAGGCACATTTTAAAATACACGTCTTGAAAACACTGGTAGCCAAAGAACATATCACCAATATGTAAACCTTTCTAATTTACCGATTAGTGAATCTTGGTCAAGTAAATTTTGGTCAAGGCATTCAATGATGGTCAAGATGATGGACACTAGCAGATATATCTTCTCAAGGCTTGACAGAGGCTTTGTGAACAGGTTAAATGGAATAAGCGAGCAGTGGGCTTTGGGTAACTTTTGCCTCCTTGCCACACGTCACAGTTGAGCAAAAGATAGAGGTCAAACTCAGTAACAGCATAGCAAGAACCTGTTCATGGGGAAAGGCTAGAGCATTACAGGAAAAATTCCACACCCCCTTCTATCCGAACTAAACCCACATTATCTGAACTCACCAAAGGATCCCCCATATACTGTGCTTCCATTCCTGTCACTATGTAGGGTCGGATGAACTCCTGTCGGCCTGGCAAACCCTGATCAAAGAAAGCGCAATAGTTGAAGAATGATTACTATACATGAAAAGGGTGCATTTTGTTCAAACAGGCAGAAAAACAGAAAAACAGACCAGCCAGTAATCTCACTGTAGGGGGACGTAAGTCCCAGGAATTTCTTAATAACACTGTTATCTTCTTTGTTTTTCAAATTTCCAGTGGGAGGCAACGATTTTCAATGGATGGTTACCCCCTAGCCTCCCTTAGCCCAACACTGCCGGTATCAGCTGAATAAGTCAAACCACATACACATTCATGGAAACAAAAGTCTTTTGCTCTTACCATTTCCTCACAATCTTTCATTTAATATAGATTGTGCTCTGTGCACTTTAGTGATGAAAGCAAAATCCAGTAGCGAAATGGACATCACTCAAGCAAAGTTCATTCAAATTTGGCAGATGCCCACAATGTGCACAATTTTCAAATAGTGGTTGAGATGGGCAACACAGCTTATAACATCCTTTATCCACAGAGCCAATTTCAAAATTCATACATCCAACTGAAAGTTGGCACACTATATTTGCGCCTGAACACTTACTAAATTAACAAAGTATGGTGAATGAAGGATCATTTGAAAGCTTATAACATCCTCTATGCTATTATATATTTCAAACTGTTTTAAAATGATCATGCAAAGAAAGTGATCATAATCTGAAGTGCTTCCTATTTGTAAAATCTCAACATCTGACCAGTTGTACCTGCTGAACATATGGTGAGCGACTCATGATACTCATCAGACGATCCATTCTTTGCTCGTCCTCTGCCAACTGAGACGTGTGATGTGAAACCTGGCTGCGACGATCATAGTCATCCAGGCCATATTTGTACCGTGTGTCGTAGGGCAAGCTGCCTCGCTGACTGTAGGCCAGGCCCTTCTCATACCGCTGGCGTAGCACAAGACAACAGCAGAGGATCAGGCCCAGCAACGCGAAGAGAGAAACGACAACGCCGACTATGATGAGCACTGCAGCTAGAGTTGATGGCCTATCTGTGAACATCCAATTAAAGAGAGGTAAAGAGAGGTGGACAGCACACGGCTTACATGGCCAAGATCGGCATACCAACTATAAAATAGTCCTTTCCTGGATCTATTTCTTCACAGTTTCTTTTACCCAAAACCTTGGCAGCATATTTCCAAAGGTAAAGTACAACTTAATATTTACAGAGCCATCTCAGCTACAAATTATCAAAAATATTCATTCAAATAATACTTCACTTATATTGAGTCCACCTTCTCTCAATGAGTAGCAAAAACAAGGTAGTATGAAGAAAGCAAGATTTTACATTTGCTTTATGTTTGGTTTTATAGTCTTACAGACTGGATATGGCCAGCGACCATGACAAACAACATCAGAGTCCTAGTTACTTCAACTAGGGTTTCTTAGGTTTTTCAAAATAATAGTGCAGCAAATTGGACTTATAACCAAAACAGGTACCTGGCAGACAAAGTTCTAAGGGGCGTACTAGGGGCTCTACTCCCCCAAACATTTGTCTAGCCACCCCCCCAAAAGAATTAAAAAAAAAGACCAAGCATTAGCAGAAGTAATGTGCAATGGGTTTAGCCCCCAAAGAAATTTGGCTCTAGAATTGTGCCTGGTACCTGCAGGTGTTGGAATGCAGTCTAATATTGATGGAGATCTGGTAGGCTATTCTCAGGTCTTATGTCACTGTTTAATCAGCCATGTTGGATATATATTGCTATTGGATATATATTATATTACCGACCGAGTTGAATTAACGCATACACACTCTTGATTTATCCCCGTTTTAAATATACTCTATTATTTATGTTTAACTGATTACTGCGTTTACAACTTAAGGTCTCTCCACGGAATGGATGGAGGCTTTGATGGAGCAAAATGGGCACATCCCTGCCATGCTAGTGAGTTCTAGATCTGCTTGGGAACACAGAAAGTACCCATAAAGATTGCTCCAAAATGCTTCAAGATAAAAACAAAGATACCTTCTGGTGTTGTGGTCGTAGGTGTCTCTGTTGTAAGTAGAGTATTTGTGGTAACAGCTGCAATGAAAAAGGTTCATTGTCATTGGTTCTCCTAGTTGCAACCTGTTTGTTTTAATAATCCTGCCGTGTCAGGTAGGTACTAGTAAACTTGAGGCATAAATTTGTCCCTTTCTACATTTTGAGGCAGAGCTTCTGTCAGAAATCCTCATAAGCTGAATTTTGGTACATCTATCAACAGAAACACTTGTTTGCTGTCATCAGAGTATAAAATTCACAGAGAAAAGGCAAACCCAATCCATCACAATGGACAGAGTTAACAGACAGATTAACTCACATTTTCTTTCATCTTACTGTTGCCTTGAGATGTTTCATGGAAACAAACATTTCACAATGCACTTCGTTTTATTGGTGGATGTTTGTATTCAGGAGTTCCAAAGTGTGAACGGCAAAAGCACCATTGGCACATACCTTCCACGACAACAGGATTGATGACTAAAGAGGTGGAGCCAATGACCAGCGAGTTATCTGAGAAAGCAGCCTGTACATCCCCTGTTAATGGCAGAGCCTGATTGGAAGAGAATGCTGCCACAGCATTGATGACAACGCTGCCGTCTGTGAGTGACACGATTTCCACTGTCTGGACATGACTTGTTGCGGCATTTGCCATAAGCTTAGTCATAATCTGAAAAGTAAACAGAAAAACAAGAGCATTCAAATGAACCTCAAATCATTCAAATGGGGCTCAATAGCAATCCATTCTGAACCCCTGAGTTTGACGTTGCTAGCTTAATACTAAGTTAATCTGACATGCTATTGATAAAAAATGGTGAAAGCATTTTAATTCAATTCAAACATTTTAGGCAAGCAATCAGCCGTTTCAATCTCAGAGACAAAGCCTTGGACAGGGATGAAACAAAGTATGGAAAGTCCCCCAAGAGGTTATCTTTCATCCTGCAACACCTTATCAGCTTAACAATAGCAAATTTCATGAAATATAGCATAAACAAAGTTTTGTTAACCACTTCCTGCCGGGGATTCCGGATCCGGACATGTATGCTTTATCCACTTCATGCCGGGGCATTTTTCAACGTTGAGGATGCTGGGCTGGCATGACTATCATTTTTTCCGTTTTCAAAATCCTTCAACAATTCATCATTCCATTTAACAGTCGTTTATAGCCACACGGAGTAATCTTTAGGCACTACTGTAAGTTGACAGGTGACCTTCATTGACGACCGAATATTTCAGCCAGGCCTGCAGCCTTGTAAACAGAGCCCAGATTGTGCGGTGTTATACAACTGTCTTTTGTTCACGAACCTGGCTCAGTGCACTGCTGACCTCTTTTCAATAGGGGCCAGATTAGCATGCAGCGGTGCTATGTGGCTCATCACTGCGGCGGTGTCCCCAGTGGTAATCCGCTTGCTCTAAATACCCCAGACCCTAGTATAGGGTTTCAAAATAATGCTGGATTATCACCACTTTTGAGAGTGAAAAATGCCGGTAATGCCCAGCAGCTTGGTCTTTTGTTCAGAGTATGGTCTTTTGTTACAGGGCCCTGTTTCCTTTGTCCGAGTTCGGAGACCCTGGCCACACATATAAACCATATGGCTCCGATTTCGGAGTCCCCGGCTGGTAGTGGTTATATGCGTGGCAGGGGTCTCCAAACTCAGACAAAGGGAACAGGGCCTTGTAACAAAAGACCGTACTCAGAACAAAAGACCTGCTAGGAATTACTGACATTATTTCACTCTCATAAGTGGAGATAATCCAGCCTTGTTTTGAAACAGTATACCATGGTTTGGGGCATTTAGAGCAAGTGGATTACCACTGGGGACAAAAGTGCTCCACCACGGCAGCGATGAGCCACACAGCACCGCTGCATGCTAGTCTGGCCCCTATTGAAAAGAGGTTGGCAGCGCACTGAGCCAGGTTCGTGAACCGCACAATCTGGGCTCTTTTTACAAGGCTGCAGGCCTGGCTGACATACTCAGATGTCAATAGATTTTGTCTGTCAGGCTAGAGTGGACATCAGACAGTCCTTCAGGTGTTTGTAATTGTCCAGTAAATGAAGATAGGAATTTTTAAAGAATTTTGAAAACAGACAAAAATGATAAAAATCCCGCCCCAGCATCATCAAATTGATAACTGCCCTGGCAGGAAGTGGTTAAAAATGTGTGCTAAGGCAAATCTGTTGGATGGGACTCTCTGGAGAAGCAGAGTGTAAGTTACCCCTTGCTGAGCCTTGGCAGCAAAGTCCTTATATTTGTCTGATGATGGAATGCCATATGCTGGACTGAACGTCAGGGATGGTAGAGTAATCGATAGTTTGCTTGCGGGTAACCCTGATAGGGAGAAAAAATGACACAGAGAAACTGAATGCCTCATCTTACTTTAAAATTCTTGCATTTTAATGGCCACTTTTGAGTAAGAAATATTTGTCAACAGTCACTGATGCCTACGAGAAGGTTTGCGGGTACACCATGTGAAGGTCTCCTTCTACACATATGTATATAAAAAGTGGTGGTTTTGAGAAGATATCTTTTCAGAACCACCAATCTTATAGAAGAGGTTGATTTTCTCCACCATTTTGGAAGTGAGAAGTTAAGGGGCCTCTCCTTTCCTTCTTAAAGAAAACCTGGATTAGAAATTATGTTTTAATTTTGACATGGCCTCCTCTGTACTTGTTAGTGTCACAACTGCCCAATTCATGACCCATTCTTGATGAGATTCTATCTAGGGTAGAGTTCTCAATTAGAAGCTCGGACAAAGATGAAATACCTCAGCATGGCCAAGCAATGGCTAAAACACTGACTTACGTTGACAGGAGCCATCTTCTTGCTTAAAATATCCGTCCCCTGCTCGGCACTGGCAGGAATAGCCGGCTGCAGACTCTGCTGGTTTGCACTCCTGGCCGGTTCTCGAGCACAGACTGCTGTCAGAGGAGCAAGGATTTGCAGCTGCAAAATAAAAATGGCCCCAAAATGTTAGAATAACATTTCTTGCTCCTGAGTTCTGATAATTGGTTTCAAGGGGAAAGTGACATACATGTCAAAGAAGAGATTGCAGGCCTATTCGTCTACTTTAAACTACTTTTTCCAAGATATAAGATGTGCTGAGAAAACCAAGTACATCAAGTCTTTGACACAGTCTGCTACCGAATACTATTCCTTCCTTCAGGTAGAAAGGAGGTTGGGGAAGGCGGAATGTACATACCCAGCCTTTCTCCAACTTACACTAGATGTAATTTTGTCTAATGTGACTTGGACTACAGACATCCTACAGAAACATATTGACTTCTTCATACCTGCACAAGTTGGTCCTGAGTAAGTTGAAGGGCACACACACTCACAGGCTTGCTCATCAAGTACCTCTTGATTCACACAGCTAGCGGCATTCAGTGAACACACTGAAAAAAATGCAGTAGAATTTACAACCACACTGACTCAAAGTAATGAACAAATCAATGAAAATATTGACACAAAGTAATATTCTGTTAGTCCCATTGACTTTAACTTACTTGCCCAGTAACCTACCATTAATTCCTGCAGTATTTCAGCAGGGACTTTTCTTGGATTTGCCAGAAGCCTCCATTTTTAAAGGAACTAATGACGTATTTGTTGTACATTAGATTTCAAGCAGCATCAAGCTTTATGAAACTGACTTGGCCCAATCTATACCTTCTTGTTTAGACTTATAATGTCGGTAACAGATTTCAAAACTGATGTACTGAGAGACCTGGCAATTACAATGACACAGTCCGGAATGCAATCTTTGCCAAAGACTGAAAGCGTGTAACCTGCTTGGGCTGCTGCATGTGAAACAAGAGGGGAATATGAACAAAAATGTCTCTACTTTCCACAGGAAATCTACATCAGGAATTATGGTGCTGTATGAGAAGTCTGATCAGCTTTATTCAACAGTTGCCAGTCTATCTCCACGTCTCCCCTCTGTTTTCAGAAGGGGATGGAGGTTATGCCATTCTTCTTCTTCTTTTTGTTTGTTTGTTTGTTTGTTGGGGTGTTTGTTTGTTTGTTTTTACCTGAACAATCAGCCCCTGATGTCTCAGGTGGGCACACACACTCACAAGCCTGTGGGTCCAGGATCTTGGTAATGGAACAGTTGACAACAGTCAATGGACATGCTACAAACAGGGAGAGGTAATGTAAAGCATCAAGCATGGAGCATTAAAATAGCCAGCTGTGGGATAAGAAAGTTCCTCTCTTCGGTATCTTGTGAGAGTTGAGCAACAAAATGTGTGCAATGATGGTGCTATAAGCAGGCTTCGGGACACCACTGTATTATACCCTACACATCATGTATGACTTTGCCGCTGTGATAGTCAACCTAATTTGTCCATTCATGACCAGAGAAAACTTGCAGACTGGAAAATGTTCTCAGTACTCTGTGATTTTCATTTTTGTAGCATGAGAAGAGCCACTTAAGCATGAGATTGTGAGAAACCTGAAATGCATGAAACTCGTCATGCTCAGTTGGTGAGAGGGGAAAGCAAAAATCGAAGATCAAACTTGACCAAATTCTAATGAAAGTTTTCAACCAATCGGGAGTGGATCCTTCAGACTGATATAGCTGGCTGCTCTCAAAAAGTGAATGAACTGAATATCCATTGAACAGCCGCTGAAAAGTGGACAAGAGATATAATAGAAGAGACAATGTAATTAGCATACTCGCTTTGTTGTGGCATAATGGGCCTACAGCTGTCAAGATACTGCCCAGACTATCTACGCGGCTATCTGTGCACAGAGAGAGGCTAGACAAAATGGTTTACCTGTAGTTGTGGCAACAGGTGGGGCTCCTGTGCTGGGAATCAATGTCTTGCATCGCTCACCAATAAACCCGTCTGGGCAGCTAAACACAAAACAAAAATTCCTGTTCATTCAACGGCAATAAGATATCTCAAACTATGGAATATTCAGCGGCATTCTTGCATTAACAGTTGATGGAAGGTCATGTTTATGCTGAGTTTTGTGGGTGGAAAAAACTTCTGGGGGGTATGGGCACAGTGCTCGTATTACCTGCATGTGTATGTAAACTGAGGTAGGGAGCCAGACCTGATGCACGTTCCACCATTAAGACAGAAATCATCTGCACAGTCTGTCGTCAGAACATAGGTGCATGAAAGAACAACGGAGAGGGTAGTTAATTGACGGATGAATGAAAAATGTAGATTTCTGAATAACATTCTCTTTGAGGGAGCTACCACATAGGATTTTCTAACTGTGCATAGGTTGAATTTACTACTAAAAGATGCCAAAGGTGAAAAAATGATATGACTTTGAGATTTCATTTGGCATTGCCAAGTTCTCCAGTTGATCACTTTCAACTTACACTTAATTTTTCATTAAAAGATTAATCAGTAACAAATAAAAAAAGGAATTTTACTCTGGACAGAAGTAATATTTGCAGCATAGATGGCTAGTTCAGCTAATAATGAGCGCCAAAGTTATCATGTATATCTGTACATAAGCATACACAACAACAGAATTTTTAATTTTGTTTTTCTAAATTTCGAGAATGGGTAACTCTGTCTCATTTTGGTCAGGGTTTTGATAAGTGGTTCAGACACATGGGAGTAACTGGGACAAGAAACCTTACAAGTAGGCCGGTACCTGCACACGTGTTACCAGTGAAGCCTTGAACACACGAGCACTGACAAGTTGCAGCATTCAATGTTCCACCATTGGCACAGGACAATTCACAAACTGAGAAAGACAATCAACAAGGCATAGAAATATATGCACAGAGACTGGAACAAAGTGTTTCATCTAATTCCTGTGGGACTACATCAGCTCCCATTTCCTGATTACCAAGCTGGCATACCTAGAGGAAAAGCCGTGGGAATTATTGGGAGGTTCCTTAACGTAACTTCCCTCTGCTCTGTGCTAAGAGGTAGTCAAATCAAACAATACCAATAAGGCCCAAATACTTGGCACCTCTCTCAGGCTTTCCCACAAAGTATCTTGACTAATCATGCAGCCTACCTGCACAGCTGTTACCGATCCAGTTACAGGTACCGGGCAAACACAGTTCTAAGGGGGAGAGGGCACTGGGACTCTACCCCCCCAAAAAAATTTGTCTAATCCCCGCCTAAAAAAAAAAATTGGAAAAAAAGGACCAAGCATTAGCAGAAGTGACAAGTAAAGGGTCTAGCCCCCCCCCCCCGGAACTTGGCCCTAGAACTGCACCTGATACCTGCAGGTGTTGGAATGCGGTCTAATATTGATGGAGATCAGGTAGGCTATTCTCAGGTCTCATGTCACTGTTTAATCAGCCATGTTGGATACACAATGTATATTACTATTGGATATATATTATACAACCGACTGAGTTGAACTAACGTATGCACTCTTGATGTATCCCTATTTTAAATAAATTGTATTATTTCTGTTTAATTGATTCCTGCATTTACAACTTAAGGTCTCTCCACAGAATGGATGGACGCTTTGATGGTGCAAAATGGGCACGTCTGTGCTGTGCTACTGAGTTCTGCTTGGGAACACAGAAAGTCCCCATTAAGATTGCTCTTAAATGCTTCAAGATAAAAAGAAAGATACCTTCTGGTGTGGTGGTCTTAGGAGTCTCTGCCGAGAGTGGAGTATTTGTGGTAACAGCTGCAATGAAAAAGGTTCATTTTCATTGGTTTTCCAGTTGCAACCTGTTTGTTTTAATTATCCTGCTGTGTCAGGTAGGTACTAGTAAGCTTGAGACAACATTTTATAACCAAAACAGGTACCTGGCAGACAAAGTTCTTAGGGGGGGGGGCACCGGCGGGGGCACCGGCTGGGGGGCTCTACTCCTCCCAAAAACATTTTGTCTAGCCCCCCCCATGGAAAAGAAAAAAAGACTGAGCATTAGCAGGAGTCACGTGAAAATGGTCTAGTCTCCCCCCCAAAAAAAATTTTGGCCCTAGAATTGCACCTGGTACCTGCAGGTGTTGGAATGTGGTCTAATATTGATGGAGATCAGGTAGGCTATTCTCAGGTCTCATGTCACTGTTTAATCAGCCATGTTGGATACACAATGTATATTACTATTGGATATATATTATACAACTGACCGAGTTGAACTAACGTATGCACTCTTGATGTATCCCTATTTTAAATAAATTGTATTATTTATGTTTAATTGATTCCTGCATTTACAACTTAAGGTCTCTCCACAGAATGGATGGACGCTTTGATGGTGCAAAATGGGCACGTCTGTGCTGTGCTACTGAGTTCTGCTTGGGAACACAGAAAGTCCCCATTAAGATTGCTCTTAAATGCTTCAAGATAAAAAGAAAGATACCTTCTGGTGTGGTGGTCTTAGGAGTCTCTGCCGAGAGTGGAGTATTTGTGGTAACAGCTGCAATGAAAAAGGTTCATTTTCATTGGTTTTCCAGTTGCAACCTGTTTGTTTTAATAAT
This sequence comes from Acanthaster planci, assembly GCF_054643075.1. Taxonomy (NCBI): domain Eukaryota; kingdom Metazoa; phylum Echinodermata; class Asteroidea; order Valvatida; family Acanthasteridae; genus Acanthaster; species Acanthaster planci. Next base: position 10,210,321 of record NC_141777.1, on the reverse strand, counting down.
CCTGCTGTGTCAGGTAGGTACTAGTAAGCTTGAGACATAAATTTGTCACTTTCTACATTTTGAGGCAGAGCTTCTGTCAGAAATTTCCACAAGCCAAAGTTTGGTAAGTCCATCAACAGAAACACTTGTTTGCTGTCATCAGAGTATAAAATTCACAGAGAAAAGGCAAATCCAATCCATCACAACGGAGAGAGTTAACATTTTATAACCAAAACAGGTACCTGGCAGACAAAGTTCTAAGGGCGGGGGGGCACCGGCGGGGGCACCGGCTGGGGGCTCTACTCCCCCCAAGAACATTTTGTCTAGCCCCCCCATGGAAAAGAAAAAAAGACTGAGCATTAGCAGTAGTCACGTGCAAAGGGTCGAGCAAAAAAATTTGGCCCTAGAACTGCACCTGGTACCTGCAGGTGTTAGAATGCAGTCTAATATTGATGGAGATCAGGTAGGCTATTCTTAGGTCTCATGTCAAAAAGATTGCTCCAAAATGCTTCAAGATAAAAACCAAGATACCTTCTGGTTTGGTGGTCGTAGGTGTCTCTATCGTGAGTGGAGTATTTGTGGTAACAGCTGCAATAAAAAAATTCATTCTAATTGGTTCTCATAGTTCCAACCTGTTTTTTAATCCTGCCGTGTCAGGCAGGTACCAGTATGGAAGAAGGACACAAAAGGAGTTACAACTCTGGCAAATCAATTGCTTGATGATCATTGCTGCCCGATCAGACAAACACTAGTAAACATTCCAAAAACGCCTGAATCCTGCCTGCAGCTTAGCCGGACAAGGGGGGGCCAATAATATTGTAGCGATTTTTATGGTGTATTCTGTGCAATTAACTACAACTTATCACAGTGTATGACCAGGAAACAGAAAGAAAAAATATTGAACATTAGATTTACTTTGGCCGTTTTGAATACTTTTTTAAAGATTTTGATGCCCTTTTCCATTATCCATGCATATGTTTGCAATTTTATTCTGTCACTCCAAAACATCAGTTTTCAATGTCTTTGTACAAGTTTGGCTAAGACTGGCCAACAACATGTTGACCACCACAGGACAGTTAAGTTCACGAAAAACAAAATGTGCTGTTTCATCACAAGGAGTGATCATGAGATCTCATAAAATACCTTTTTGTGTAAATTCCATAATAAAAATGATTCAAATAAAACTCAAAATCTTACAACAACTTGGCTACCGGGTGTTAATTCCCAAAAGAAGTCCAGAAGGAAGCATTCGATAAGGGCAACAACTGCACATGAACACTTCGGGTACACAGCCTAATAAAAGCAACTGTGCAAGCATTAAATTTGTCGTCGTTGTCAGATCATACCAAACACCAACAATGGCATGAATATTCAACTTCCTATACTACAGTACACAACGTTGTAAGGATGCAGATTACAAATGAAAAATTGCGGCAATTATCATGGGGTACAAAGGGGGCTTATCGTTGTGAAACAGGTGGTGCGTGGCAAGCATTCACTGCGCTCTGGCTATGGACATATCAGGTATGCCAGAACTTCAGTAATTGGCCAGATGTTATAGCCAGGCAGTTCAAACTCCTTCTGTGTCCTTCCTCCATGGTACTAGTAACCTTGAGGCATAAATTTGTCCCTTTCTACATTTTGAGGCAGAGCTTCTGTCAGAAATCTTCATAAGCTGAATTTTGGTAAGTCTATCAACAGAAACACTTGTTTGCTGTCATCAGAGTATAAAATTCACAGAGAAAAGGCAAACCCAATCCATCACAACGGACAGAGTTAACAGACAGATTAACTCACATTTTCTTTCATCTTACTGCTGCCTTGAGATGTTTCATGGAAACAAACATTTCACGATGCACTTTGTTTTATTGGTGGATGTTTGTATTCAGGAGTTCCAAAGTGTGAACGGCAAAAGTACCATTGGCACATACCTTCCACGACAACAGGATTGATGACTAAAGAGGTGGAGCCAATGACCAGAGAGTTATCTGAGAAAGCAGCCTGTACATTCCCTGTTAATGGCAGAGCCTGATTGGAAGAGAATGCTGCCACAGCATTGATGACAACGCTGCCGTTTGTGAGAGACACGATTTCCACTGTCTGGACATGACTGGTGGCAGCATTTGCCATGAGCTTTGTCATAATCTGAAAAGTAAACAGAAAAACAAGAGCATTCAAATGAACCTCAAATCATTCAAATGGGGCTCAATAGCAATCCATTCTGAACCCCTGAGTTTGACGTTGATAGCTTAATACTAAGTTAATCTGACATGCTATTGATAAAATGGTGAAAGCATTTTAATTCAATTCAAACATTTTAGGCCAGCAATCAGCCGTTTCAATCTCAGAGACAAAGCCTTGGACAGGGATGAAACCCAGTACTGGAAAGTCCCCCAAGAGGTTATCTTTCATCCTGCAACACTTTATCAGCTTAACAATAGCAAATTTCATGAAATATAGCATAAATAAAGTTTTGTTAAAAATGTGTGCTGAGGCAGATCTGTTGGATGGGACTCTCTGGAGAAGCAGAGTATAAGTTACCCCTTGCTGAGCCTTGGCAGCAAAGTCCTTATATTTCTCTGATGATGGAATGCCATATGCTGGACTGAACGTCAGGGATGGTAGAGTAATCGATAGTTTGCGTGCGGGTAACTCTGATGGGGAGAAAAAATGTCAGTGAGAAACTGAATGCACCATTTTGGAAGTGAGAAGTTAAGGGGCCTCTCCTTTCCTTCTTAAAAAAAAACTGGATTAGAAATTACGTTTTAATTTTGACACGGCCTCCTCTGTACTTGTTAGTTTTAGAACTGTTCCCAAAAATATTCTCATTTCTATCCTGTGTCCATTTACTTTTTGTTTGTTTGTCTTTGAAAAAGTTAAACAGTTCAATTCACTCAACGTTATTCTATCAACAAACTTAACATCTACATTTCCACATGCCCAATTCATGACCCATTCTTGATGAGATTTTATCAAGGGTTGAGTTCTCAATTAGAAGCTCGGACAAAGATGAAATACCTCAGCATGGCCAAGCGATGGCTAAAACACTGACTTACGTTGACAGGAGCCATCTTCTTGCTTAAAATATCCGTCCCCTGCTCGGCACTGGCAGGAATAGCCGGCTGCAGACTCGGCTGGTTTGCACTCCTGGCCGGTCCCCGAGCACAGACTGCTGTCAGAGGAGCAAGGATTTGCAGCTGCAAAATAAAAATGGCCCCAAAATGTTACGACGACATTTCTTGCTCCTGATTTCTGATAATTGGTTTCAAGGTGAAAGTGACATACATGTCAAAGAAGAGATTACAGGCCTCTTCGTCTACTTTCAACGACTTTTTCCAAGATATAAGATGTGCTGAGAAAACCAAGTACATCAAGTCTTTGACACAGTCTGCTACCGAATACTATTCCTTCCTTCAGGTAGAAAGGAGGTTGGGGAAGGCCGAATGTACGTACCCAGCCTTTCTCCAACTTACACTAGGTGTAATTTTGTCTAATGTGACTTGGACTACAGACATCCTACAGAAACGTATTGACTTCTTCATACCTGCACAAGTTGGTCCTGAGTAACTTGAAGGGCACACACACTCACAGGCTTGCTCATCAAGTACCTCTTGATTCACACAGCTAGCGGCATTCAGTGAACACACTGAAAAAAATGCAGTAGAATTTACAACCACACTGACTCAAAGTAATGAACAAATCAATGAAAATATTGACACAAAGTAATATTCTGTTAGTCCCATTGACTTTAACTCACTTGCCCAGTAACCTACCATTAATTCCTGCAGTATTTCAGCAGGGGACTTTTCTTGGATTTGCCAGAAGCCTCCATTTTCAAAGGATCTAATGACGTATTCGTTGTACATTGGATTTCAAGAAGGATCAAGCTTTATGAAACTGACTTGGCCCAATCTATACCTTCTTGTTTAGACTAATAATGTCGGCAACAGATTTCAAAACTGATGTACTGAGAGACCTGGCAATTACAATGACACATAATGAATTATGGTGCTGTATGGGAAGTCTGATCAGCTTTATTCAACAGTTGCCAGTCTATCTCCACTTCTCCCCTCTGTTTTCAGAAGGGGATGGAGGTTATGCCATTCTTCTTCTTCTTTTTGTTTGTTTGTTTGTTTGTTGGGGTGTTTGTTTGTTTGTTTTTACCTGAACAATCAGCCCCTGATGTCTCAGTTGGGCATACACACTCACAAGCCTGTGGGTCCAGGATCTTGGTAATGGAACAGTTGACAACAGTCAATGGACATGCTACAAACAGGGAGAGGTAATGTAAAGCATCAAGCATGGAGCATTAAAATAGCCAGCTGTGGGATAAGAAAGTTCCTCTCTTCGGTATCTTGTGAGAGTTGAGCAACAAAATGTGTGCAATGATGGTGCTATAAGCAGGCTTTGGGACACTACCGTATTATACCCTACACATCATGTATGACTTTGCCGCTGTGATAGTCAATCTAATTTGTCCATTCATGACCAGAGAAAACTTGCAGACTGGAAAATGTTTTCAGTACTCTGTGATTTTCATTTTTTTTAGCATGAGAAGAGCCACTTAAGCATGAGATTGTGAGAAACCTGAAATGCATGAAACTCATCATGCTCAGTTGGTAAGAGTGGAAAGCAAAAATCGAAGATCAAACTTGACCAAATTCTAATGAAAGTTTTCAACCAATCGGGAGTGGATCCTTCAGACTGATATAGCTGGCTGCTCTCAAAAAGTGAATGAACTGAATATCCATTGAACAGCCGCTGAAAAGTGGACAAGAGATATAATAGAAGAGACAATGTAATTAGCATACTCGCTTTGTTGTGGCATAATGGGCCTACAGCTGTCAAGATACTGCCCAGACTATCTACGCGGCTATCTGTGCACAGAGAGAGGCTAGACAAAATGGTTTACCTGTAGTTGTGGCAACAGGTGGGGCTCCTGTGCTGGGAATCAATGTCTTGCATCGCTCACCAATAAACCCGTCTGGGCAGCTAAACACAAAACAAAAATTCCTGTTCATTCAACGGCAATAAGATATCTCAAACTATGGAATATTCAGCGGCATTCTTGCATTAACAGTTGATGGAAGGTCATGTTTATGCTGAGTTTTGTGGGTGGAAAAAACTTCTGGGGGGTATGGGCACAGTGCTCGTATTACCTGCATGTGTATGTAAACTGAGGTAGGGAGCCAGACCTGATGCACGTTCCACCATTAAGACAGAAATCATCTGCACAGTCTGTCGTCAGAACATAGGTGCATGAAAGAACAACGGAGAGGGTAGTTAATTGACGGATGAATGAAAAATGTAGATTTCTGAATAACATTCTCTTTGAGGGAGCTACCACATAGGATTTTCTAACTGTGCATAGGTTGAATTTACTACTAAAAGATGCCAAAGGTGAAAAAATGATATGACTTTGAGATTTCATTTGGCATTGCCAAGTTCTCCAGTTGATCACTTTCAACTTACACTTAATTTTTCATTAAAAGATTAATCAGTAACAAATAAAAAAAGGAATTTTACTCTGGACAGAAGTAATATTTGCAGCATAGATGGCTAGTTCAGCTAATAATGAGCGCCAAAGTTATCATGTATATCTGTACATAAGCATACACAACAACAGAATTTTTAATTTTGTTTTTCTAAATTTCGAGAATGGGTAACTCTGTCTCATTTTGGTCAGGGTTTTGATAAGTGGTTCAGACACATGGGAGTAACTGGGACAAGAAACCTTACAAGTAGGCCGGTACCTGCACACGTGTTACCAGTGAAGCCTTGAACACACGAGCACTGACAAGTTGCAGCATTCAATGTTCCACCATTGGCACAGGACAATTCACAAACTGAGAAAGACAATCAACAAGGCATAGAAATATATGCACAGAGACTGGAACAAAGTGTTTCATCTAATTCCTGTGGGACTACATCAGCTCCCATTTCCTGATTACCAAGCTGGCATACCTAGAGGAAAAGCCGTGGGAATTATTGGGAGGTTCCTTAACGTAACTTCCCTCTGCTCTGTGCTAAGAGGTAGTCAAATCAAACAATACCAATAAGGCCCAAATACTTGGCACCTCTCTCAGGCTTTCCCACAAAGTATCTTGACTAATCATGCAGCCTACCTGCACAGCTGTTACCGATCCAGTTACAGGTACCGGGCAAACACAGTTCTAAGGGGGAGAGGGCACTGGGACTCTACCCCCCCAAAAAAATTTGTCTAATCCCCGCCTAAAAAAAAAAATTGGAAAAAAAGGACCAAGCATTAGCAGAAGTGACAAGTAAAGGGTCTAGCCCCCCCCCCCCCGGAACTTGGCCCTAGAACTGCACCTGATACCTGCAGGTGTTGGAATGCGGTCTAATATTGATGGAGATCAGGTAGGCTATTCTCAGGTCTCATGTCACTGTTTAATCAGCCATGTTGGATACACAATGTATATTACTATTGGATATATATTATACAACCGACTGAGTTGAACTAACGTATGCACTCTTGATGTATCCCTATTTTAAATAAATTGTATTATTTCTGTTTAATTGATTCCTGCATTTACAACTTAAGGTCTCTCCACAGAATGGATGGACGCTTTGATGGTGCAAAATGGGCACGTCTGTGCTGTGCTACTGAGTTCTGCTTGGGAACACAGAAAGTCCCCATTAAGATTGCTCTTAAATGCTTCAAGATAAAAAGAAAGATACCTTCTGGTGTGGTGGTCTTAGGAGTCTCTGCCGAGAGTGGAGTATTTGTGGTAACAGCTGCAATGAAAAAGGTTCATTTTCATTGGTTTTCCAGTTGCAACCTGTTTGTTTTAATTATCCTGCTGTGTCAGGTAGGTACTAGTAAGCTTGAGACAACATTTTATAACCAAAACAGGTACCTGGCAGACAAAGTTCTTAGGGGGGGGGCACCGGCGGGGGCACCGGCTGGGGGGCTCTACTCCTCCCAAAAACATTTTGTCTAGCCCCCCCCATGGAAAAGAAAAAAAGACTGAGCATTAGCAGGAGTCACGTGAAAATGGTCTAGTCTCCCCCCCAAAAAAAATTTTGGCCCTAGAATTGCACCTGGTACCTGCAGGTGTTGGAATGTGGTCTAATATTGATGGAGATCAGGTAGGCTATTCTCAGATCTCATGTCACTGTTTAATCAGCCATGTTGGATACACAATGTATATTACTATTGGATATATATTATACAACTGACCGAGTTGAACTAACGTATGCACTCTTGATGTATCCCTATTTTAAATAAATTGTATTATTTATGTTTAATTGATTCCTGCATTTACAACTTAAGGTCTCTCCACAGAATGGATGGACGCTTTGATGGTGCAAAATGGGCACGTCTGTGCTGTGCTACTGAGTTCTGCTTGGGAACACAGAAAGTCCCCATTAAGATTGCTCTTAAATGCTTCAAGATAAAAAGAAAGATACCTTCTGGTGTGGTGGTCTTAGGAGTCTCTGCCGAGAGTGGAGTATTTGTGGTAACAGCTGCAATGAAAAAGGTTCATTTTCATTGGTTTTCCAGTTGCAACCTGTTTGTTTTAATAATCCTGCTGTGTCAGGTAGGTACTAGTAAGCTTGAGACATAAATTTGTCACTTTCTACATTTTGAGGCAGAGCTTCTGTCAGAAATTTCCACAAGCCAAAGTTTGGTAAGTCCATCAACAGAAACACTTGTTTGCTGTCATCAGAGTATAAAATTCACAGAGAAAAGGCAAATCCAATCCATCACAACGGAGAGAGTTAACATTTTATAACCAAAACAGGTACCTGGCAGACAAAGTTCTAAGGGCGGGGGGGCACCGGCGGGGGCACCGGCTGGGGGCTCTACTCCCCCCAAGAACATTTTGTCTAGCCCCCCCATGGAAAAGAAAAAAAGACTGAGCATTAGCAGGAGTCACGTGAAAATGGTCTAGTCTCCCCCCCAAAAAAAATTTTGGCCCTAGAATTGCACCTGGTACCTGCAGGTGTTGGAATGTGGTCTAATATTGATGGAGATCAGGTAGGCTATTCTCAGGTCTCATGTCACTGTTTAATCAGCCATGTTGGATACACAATGTATATTACTATTGGATATATATTATACAACTGACCGAGTTGAACTAACGTATGCACTCTTGATGTATCCCTATTTTAAATAAATTGTATTATTTATGTTTAATTGATTCCTGCATTTACAACTTAAGGTCTCTCCACAGAATGGATGGACGCTTTGATGGTGCAAAATGGGCACGTCTGTGCTGTGCTACTGAGTTCTGCTTGGGAACACAGAAAGTCCCCATTAAGATTGCTCTTAAATGCTTCAAGATAAAAAGAAAGATACCTTCTGGTGTGGTGGTCTTAGGAGTCTCTGCCGAGAGTGGAGTATTTGTGGTAACAGCTGCAATGAAAAAGGTTCATTTTCATTGGTTTTCCAGTTGCAACCTGTTTGTTTTAATAATCCTGCTGTGTCAGGTAGGTACTAGTAAGCTTGAGACATAAATTTGTCACTTTCTACATTTTGAGGCAGAGCTTCTGTCAGAAATTTCCACAAGCCAAAGTTTGGTAAGTCCATCAACAGAAACACTTGTTTGCTGTCATCAGAGTATAAAATTCACAGAGAAAAGGCAAATCCAATCCATCACAACGGAGAGAGTTAACATTTTATAACCAAAACAGGTACCTGGCAGACAAAGTTCTAAGGGCGGGGGGGCACCGGCGGGGGCACCGGCTGGGGGCTCTACTCCCCCCAAGAACATTTTGTCTAGCCCCCCCATGGAAAAGAAAAAAAGACTGAGCATTAGCAGTAGTCACGTGCAAAGGGTCGAGCAAAAAAATTTGGCCCTAGAACTGCACCTGGTACCTGCAGGTGTTAGAATGCAGTCTAATATTGATGGAGATCAGGTAGGCTATTCTTAGGTCTCATGTCAAAAAGATTGCTCCAAAATGCTTCAAGATAAAAACCAAGATACCTTCTGGTTTGGTGGTCGTAGGTGTCTCTATCGTGAGTGGAGTATTTGTGGTAACAGCTGCAATAAAAAAATTCATTCTAATTGGTTCTCATAGTTCCAACCTGTTTTTTAATCCTGCCGTGTCAGGCAGGTACCAGTATGGAAGAAGGACACAAAAGGAGTTACAACTCTGGCAAATCAATTGCTTGATGATCATTGCTGCCCGATCAGACAAACACTAGTAAACATTCCAAAAACGCCTGAATCCTGCCTGCAGCTTAGCCGGACAAGGGGGGGCCAATAATATTGTAGCGATTTTTATGGTGTATTCTGTGCAATTAACTACAACTTATCACAGTGTATGACCAGGAAACAGAAAGAAAAAATATTGAACATTAGATTTACTTTGGCCGTTTTGAATACTTTTTTAAAGATTTTGATGCCCTTTTCCATTATCCATGCATATGTTTGCAATTTTATTCTGTCACTCCAAAACATCAGTTTTCAATGTCTTTGTACAAGTTTGGCTAAGACTGGCCAACAACATGTTGACCACCACAGGACAGTTAAGTTCACGAAAAACAAAATGTGCTGTTTCATCACAAGGAGTGATCATGAGATCTCATAAAATACCTTTTTGTGTAAATTCCATAATAAAAATGATTCAAATAAAACTCAAAATCTTACAACAACTTGGCTACCGGGTGTTAATTCCCAAAAGAAGTCCAGAAGGAAGCATTCGATAAGGGCAACAACTGCACATGAACACTTCGGGTACACAGCCTAATAAAAGCAACTGTGCAAGCATTAAATTTGTCGTCGTTGTCAGATCATACCAAACACCAACAATGGCATGAATATTCAACTTCCTATACTACAGTACACAACGTTGTAAGGATGCAGATTACAAATGAAAAATTGCGGCAATTATCATGGGGTACAAAGGGGGCTTATCGTTGTGAAACAGGTGGTGCGTGGCAAGCATTCACTGCGCTCTGGCTATGGACATATCAGGTATGCCAGAACTTCAGTAATTGGCCAGATGTTATAGCCAGGCAGTTCAAACTCCTTCTGTGTCCTTCCTCCATGGTACTAGTAACCTTGAGGCATAAATTTGTCCCTTTCTACATTTTGAGGCAGAGCTTCTGTCAGAAATCTTCATAAGCTGAATTTTGGTAAGTCTATCAACAGAAACACTTGTTTGCTGTCATCAGAGTATAAAATTCACAGAGAAAAGGCAAACCCAATCCATCACAACGGACAGAGTTAACAGACAGATTAACTCACATTTTCTTTCATCTTACTGCTGCCTTGAGATGTTTCATGGAAACAAACATTTCACGATGCACTTTGTTTTATTGGTGGATGTTTGTATTCAGGAGTTCCAAAGTGTGAACGGCAAAAGTACCATTGGCACATACCTTCCACGACAACAGGATTGATGACTAAAGAGGTGGAGCCAATGACCAGAGAGTTATCTGAGAAAGCAGCCTGTACATTCCCTGTTAATGGCAGAGCCTGGTTGGAAGAGAATGCTGCCACAGCATTGATGACAACGCTGCCGTTTGTGAGAGACACGATTTCCACTGTCTGGACATGACTGGTGGCAGCATTTGCCATGAGCTTTGTCATAATCTGAAAAGTAAACAGAAAAACAAGAGCATTCAAATGAACCTCAAATCATTCAAATGGGGCTCAATAGCAATCCATTCTGAACCCCTGAGTTTGACGTTGATAGCTTAATACTAAGTTAATCTGACATGCTATTGATAAAATGGTGAAAGCATTTTAATTCAATTCAAACATTTTAGGCCAGCAATCAGCCGTTTCAATCTCAGAGACAAAGCCTTGGACAGGGATGAAACCCAGTACTGGAAAGTCCCCCAAGAGGTTATCTTTCATCCTGCAACACTTTATCAGCTTAACAATAGCAAATTTCATGAAATATAGCATAAATAAAGTTTTGTTAAAAATGTGTGCTGAGGCAGATCTGTTGGATGGGACTCTCTGGAGAAGCAGAGTATAAGTTACCCCTTGCTGAGCCTTGGCAGCAAAGTCCTTATATTTCTCTGATGATGGAATGCCATATGCTGGACTGAACGTCAGGGATGGTAGAGTAATCGATAGTTTGCGTGCGGGTAACTCTGATGGGGAGAAAAAATGTCAGTGAGAAACTGAATGCACCATTTTGGAAGTGAGAAGTTAAGGGGCCTCTCCTTTCCTTCTTAAAAAAAAACTGGATTAGAAATTACGTTTTAATTTTGACACGGCCTCCTCTGTACTTGTTAGTTTTAGAACTGTTCCCAAAAATATTCTCATTTCTATCCTGTGTCCATTTACTTTTTGTTTGTTTGTCTTTGAAAAAGTTAAACAGTTCAATTCACTCAACGTTATTCTATCAACAAACTTAACATCTACATTTCCACATGCCCAATTCATGACCCATTCTTGATGAGATTTTATCAAGGGTTGAGTTCTCAATTAGAAGCTCGGACAAAGATGAAATACCTCAGCATGGCCAAGCGATGGCTAAAACACTGACTTACGTTGACAGGAGCCATCTTCTTGCTTAAAATATCCGTCCCCTGCTCGGCACTGGCAGGAATAGCCGGCTGCAGACTCGGCTGGTTTGCACTCCTGGCCGGTCCCCGAGCACAGACTGCTGTCAGAGGAGCAAGGATTTGCAGCTGCAAAATAAAAATGGCCCCAAAATGTTACGACGACATTTCTTGCTCCTGATTTCTGATAATTGGTTTCAAGGTGAAAGTGACATACATGTCAAAGAAGAGATTACAGGCCTCTTCGTCTACTTTCAACGACTTTTTCCAAGATATAAGATGTGCTGAGAAAACCAAGTACATCAAGTCTTTGACACAGTCTGCTACCGAATACTATTCCTTCCTTCAGGTAGAAAGGAGGTTGGGGAAGGCCGAATGTACGTACCCAGCCTTTCTCCAACTTACACTAGGTGTAATTTTGTCTAATGTGACTTGGACTACAGACATCCTACAGAAACGTATTGACTTCTTCATACCTGCACAAGTTGGTCCTGAGTAACTTGAAGGGCACACACACTCACAGGCTTGCTCATCAAGTACCTCTTGATTCACACAGCTAGCGGCATTCAGTGAACACACTGAAAAAAATGCAGTAGAATTTACAACCACACTGACTCAAAGTAATGAACAAATCAATGAAAATATTGACACAAAGTAATATTCTGTTAGTCCCATTGACTTTAACTCACTTGCCCAGTAACCTACCATTAATTCCTGCAGTATTTCAGCAGGGGACTTTTCTTGGATTTGCCAGAAGCCTCCATTTTCAAAGGATCTAATGACGTATTCGTTGTACATTGGATTTCAAGAAGGATCAAGCTTTATGAAACTGACTTGGCCCAATCTATACCTTCTTGTTTAGACTAATAATGTCGGCAACAGATTTCAAAACTGATGTACTGAGAGACCTGGCAATTACAATGACACATAATGAATTATGGTGCTGTATGGGAAGTCTGATCAGCTTTATTCAACAGTTGCCAGTCTATCTCCACGTCTCCCCTCTGTTTTCAGAAGGGGATGGAGGTTATGCCATTCTTCTTCTTCTTTTTGTTTGTTTGTTTGTTTGTTGGGGTGTTTGTTTGTTTGTTTTTACCTGAACAATCAGCCCCTGATGTCTCAGTTGGGCATACACACTCACAAGCCTGTGGGTCCAGGATCTTGGTAATGGAACAGTTGACAACAGTCAATGGACATGCTACAAACAGGGAGAGGTAATGTAAAGCATCAAGCATGGAGCATTAAAATAGCCAGCTGTGGGATAAGAAAGTTCCTCTCTTCGGTATCTTTTGAGAGTTGAGCAACAAAATGTGTGCAATGATGGTGCTATAAGCAGGCTTTGGGACACCACCGTATTATACCCTACACATCATGTATGACTTTGCCGCTGTGATAGTCAATCTAATTTGTCCATTCATGACCAGAGAAAACTTGCAGACTGGAAAATGTTTTCAGTACTCTGTGATTTTCATTTTTTTTAGCATGAGAAGAGCCACTTAAGCGTGAGATTGTGAGAAACCTGAAATGCATGAAACTCATCATGCTCAGTTGGTGAGAGTGGAAAGCCTTGCACACTATGAACTACAGGTTCAAACAAAATCAAAGATCACACTTGACCAAATTCAAGAGTTTTGTGTTCTTTATAATTAAATATATATAACATTATGCATTTATTATCATCTTATCTTTGATATTTGTTATTTTTAGGTGTTTGATAAGTTTCATTTATTAGACTGTTCAGAGTTTTACTGGTTGTTGTGTACATGCGTACAATCATTTTGACAACTTAGCCCTCTCCAATGTTAGATAAATATTAGTATAAATGAAAAGCTTGACTTGAAAATGTTCAAAGCTTGCAAAGTTGATTTACTACTAAAAGAAGCCAAATTGAAAAAATATGACTTTGAGATTTCATTTGGCATTGCTAACTTCTCTGTATTAGTAAAAAAATAAAAGCGGCTATAAGATTATTTATTGCAGAAGGAGATAAAAACGAACCCACCACCCACCTACAAAACTAACAAAAGTACCTCAACTTCAAGTGACAGTAATTGGGTATTCTGCTATCATTGAAAATTTTGGACTTCTTCAAGTATGGGCTCACTGACAAACTTAGAATATGGACAAGTCAGATTTCACCAGAATCAGAATTTCATATCATACCGGTCAAGGCATTTCTATCATGGATAACAAAAACTGTGGAAGTCTCTTCCAACCTACCTGAGCAGCTGGGTCCATCCCAGTATTCAACACAGGAACAAGAACAGGTGGCGAGGTCAAGCGTGCCGTTATTGCTGCATGACAGTGTACATTCTGCAAAAAAGAGAACAACAGAGTGTCCAGACTGTGGGAGTCACTGGGTGCCATCTTTGGAGGCCCACAGGCGTGCTAGATACTGACAGGAAGGACTTCAAATTTCAGTCACATTGGGTGGTAGTATCATAGGTATTACAAGCCATTTCATTTGGGCTAATGAAGGTTTTGGCGTTTTACAGCTGGTGTACAGATCAGTAGGTTGGAAAGACTGGAACCTCCAGGCAGCCAACAACCAGGCACTAACACCAAAGACTTTCTCATTTGAATATTCTCTCATGAATATTATCCTACAATATACACTTAATATGAAACAAATGTATAGTTGTAGTACCATTCAAAACTGCAGTTGGATGACAAACAGAATCACATTTCGAGGCAGTGTGAATGAACATGGGCTGTTTTTGACATGCAATCGGATTGTAGTTTAAATTGTCATTACCCCTTATTAAAGAGGAACATCATTTGGCACATGGATGCTAACTGTGATCAAATGTTCTCCCCCCATCCAAAAAAATCCATGATAACCTGTCCATGGCTAATCATTCTGTGAATCACTCCTAATCTGTTCTCAGTTTCCAAATGTGACTCCTCAAATGTCATTCACTAATGTTTCTCATTTTCTTGCTAAAGGCACAGGTGTGTACAGAGTCCATCGAAACATCTGCCCTCAATAATAATTTTTTAAAGGAACCAAGAAATAGAAATATTTTTATAAATTTTACTAAAAACCCTTGAGATTACATTTTGGGGTTTCAATTAACCTTATTTTAAATTTTTGTTTTGCAATTTTAACCCATATTTTAATGTTTTTGTTTTATGCTTATACATATTTGCATATTCGTGAGCAGAACTATGATGTCATCCAAGGCACTGAATCTCAATGTTGCGCTGATTTGTGCACAGAAAATGTCTAGATTTTTTTAACCACTGCTATGGCAGAGTTTCTTTTCTTTGCAAATTTACTGCTGTGTAAGTATATGGCAATAATGCAACAAAAATCCTTTCCACAGAAATGTTCTCAGATAGCAAATTTGTGATTCACAATTTGAACATGAAAACATTCAACGTGAACCATGTCTTCCTCGATTTAAATCAAAGCAAAAGCGCCCTCACTTGTCCAGAAATGCTTGGTCAATTTTTAATGTTTGAAAAAGTGCACTGTTCAGTTCACGAAACTCAAAAGAGATGTCAAACAGTCTTCATACATGAAAGAACAGTATAGAGATACACAACAAGTGATTCTAAGAAAAATTCATTTCCTGGTTCCTTTAAATTTGGTCCAAATCTTACCCGTCTGGCAGTTGTCTCCCATGAAACCCAGTGGACAGGTGCAGGTGTATCCGCGTACGTTGGCCAACATGTTGATGCAGGTAGCGCCATTCATGCAGTCATTGCCCACTTCGCAAGGTGCTGCAGAAAGGTAGAGCAAGAGCAGTAAGTATTAAAAGGGAAGATGGCCCACAGGCAATATGGTGTCAACAATAAGATGTGAATGTTCTCCTGCAATTGCATGCGATTCTGGCAAAATCAAGTGGCAAGTCATGTGGTGTAATCTGCTTACGGATCACTTATATGCTGCCTGGCTGGGGCAGCCAAATTCTTCAGAAATATCAGCCTCATTTGTGTTACATTTTACCTCAGAATGTATTTTTGACCTTCATTTTTCTACACTTCATGAATTATTCTTTTTGTAGTGGTCAGAATGTCGTTCTGTATTGTTTTGTTTGCAAGTGCAGTGACTTGCCTCATGGAGTTACGTGTGAGCGCTCATTCCATTCCACCATTTTATGCCGCATTGTGTGGTGAATTTCTGAGAAAATTGTCATTCTTTTGCCGTTAATTTGCGAAGACCTTGCCAGCTTAGCAAAGTGAATAGTAAATTTTAGTCTTTAGATCGATATGAACGTTGTAGGGTTTCCAGTGGATTCAGGTCATAAATTTAAGAATTTGTCATTAACCAACTTTTTTTTTTTTTACATGATTAGGACTTTCGCCTCTTTACTAATGAGGACTTTTGCCTCTTTACTAATGAGGGCGCTGGGCACATGCACAGATGTGTAGCTCATTCATCTGCTCCTTTTGACCAGATTGTTATTTATTACCTTTTGAGATAGTTCAGAGCAACAGATTTAAATTTTGAACAGTTGTACTGGTGTAAGTAAGCAGGCACACATAGGATTTACATGGGGATACATCATTTAGTAGTAGTTTTGTATTTATAATTTTACATAGTGGAACCACCATCACTGTCACTACTGTCACCATTGTCACCACAGCCATTGTCACCGTCACTACCACCCCCAGCACAGCAGCTTCCTACTGTCAAACTTAACTACAACTGCTACTCTATGACGCCAGGCTGCTGTGTTTCTGCGCTATCTCTGTATTTAATTTATGTCACCTGGTCATAACTGAATTACAAAATCATCCGACTTCAGACTGATAGCCACCCAAGCTTGCCACATCATTCCAGGAAATAAAGTGACATTCAGTTACATGTACATGTAATGGACATTACTTGATTACTGATTCTGATGCGTGTCATTGCTGAGCCACACTGTTTGACAATCTGTAGTGCAAAAGGCTACACTTTTTCTCCTATACTGGCAGCCATCCATACATTTACCAGCCACACAGGCCAAATGAAACTGACATAGAAAGAGCAGACCCTTTGGGCTTTTTTTATAACTACAAGACCCAAAACTCCATTTATTCAAGTTACTTGGACACTACATGTATTTGATGCCTTTAAACGGATGTTTGGAAAGTAAAAACAGAATAGTCTTTAATAAACTCTCTCATGTGCTGAAACAGGATGCAGAAACATGATCCATGCTGTGGTTCATTCCAAAAATCACTCATGTACTTCATCAGTTGCTGCCAAAAGTAAACAAATTTCAAATAGATAATGCAATACAGGAAATGCAACCTGGAGTGCAGATATGTGTGGACGTGGGTTTCCTTTCAGCTTCACTTTTACACGACAGGCAGAACATAATATGGACACCTGTATATTTTCAGCATAAGAAGAGTTTCATAGAATTTTGTCGTAAGAAAACAATGCCGCAAGTGGTTCCAAAACTAAAAAAACACATGAAAAATGACAATTTCAAAACATGCTTGTGTTATAATAAGATATGAGACATAGAGTGTCCAAAACGGGCTTCTAGAGCTATGGTTAGGTCTACTGTCTGCGTGCCCCTGGGTATTTCTAATGGAGTGAAGTCCTAGATCTAGCTCTAAATGATAGGCAACATGCAGATTCAGATGCAGACCTATGCTTGCCCCAAAACAAGCAAAAACAGACCTTTCAAGCTTGAGGGCACTGGCAATGCAACACACTAGTTGCCTGATGTCCAGAGATATGTATAAAATTCATCTTTTCTTTGCTGAAGATGACACTGCTATGGGATGGTAAATGTAAAAATGCTAGCCTACAACCAGAAAAGGTATATTTTACCTATTGTTTGACACTGGAGTCCATTATAGCCTTGGGCACATGCACAAGTGTAGCCCGCAGCAACTGTTGAGTCCTCACTGCAGGTTCCACCATTCATGCATGGACTGATGCCGCAAGGGGCTGCAAAAGAGACAAAGTGGGGACTCACAGTCAGTATTGTCATGTCCTTACAAGTGTATCCTTTGTCCTCACAAGGGCATCGCATGTCCTCACATGGAATTCAGTCTACAAAAAATAAGCTAAATCATATGCTACTAAAATGAACCGCGACAAGTCATGCATTTTTTATGTGATCGTTCACCTTGTGAAGAAGGTAACCTTCATTACTCGCTGTTTGTATCAAACTTTCGGCTGGAAATTTCATTTACTTGCGACCAAAACTGGAGTGGATTCTATTGCACCTCTGCTTGACAACATTTAAGGTCAGAAAATGCACAATATCTGGCCATAATTCGCCCTCTGCAAAGTCAGTTCAATGTACCAAATATTCCACGTACCAATTTCACAGTTCTGACCACTGAATCCTGGTGTGCAGCTGCACGTGTAGCCTTCAGGTGCCACATTGTCTTCAATGCACTCACCACTGTTTCTGCAAGGCATGGCATCGCATTCTGCAAGAGAGAATTGAATCATTTATAGACTACTAAGAGGAGATGCTATAACTCAGTGTGGTGGCAACACAGCTGTGTGCTCGTGGCAATCGACAGCACTCAGTTGGTTTTACTTAATGCACACGCACCACCTGTCCACGAGCATTGCACCATCACGTTTTCCCGATAAAAAACAATGCAAGTCACAACCCCTCAAAAAAAACCCTGCAATTCTACCTGAAATATTTTCTCAAAAACTAGTCTTGAAATGTTTTTACCACTACATTTCTACAACCTTCTAAAAAATGCTTGAAACCTGTGACATTAATGAATGCCTGTGATCTCGGCGCCTGTCCAGTTTCTGGATCAGCTCCAAGCACATCGTTTTTTCACACGGCAAATTCAAATGCAAGCCTCAACCTTAAAACTAGACTGAGGTACACATTCTAGTAAAAACTGCTGTGGGTTAGTAAAATGTACTAACTTGCCCAATGGGCTTGTGAAGACAGACCTACCAGTTTGAAGTGGTCGCTCATCCTAGTTTTAAAGATGAACAATAAATGTTGTGGCTTTTGATTGTATTTGCTCTTTATTATTACCAGGAATTGTAACAGTTTTGAAGCCTCTGCTTTTACGTTTTAAAATTGACAATATGACTCAACAGTAATGTTCGAAAAAATAATGTCGAAAAAAGCTAGTCAAGGTTAGTTTTGCTCCAAAAAAGTCCAGTGAGGAAGTGGGAATCCAGTGGGCTAGTGAATAAATAACTTGACTTGTCTGGAGGGCTAGTTAAAACACTTCAGGTCGAGGCCTGAAATGCAAGCTTTATGCTACTCTCCAGTGTCAAATCACATTATAGTTTTAGAAATATAATCACTACGGGACAGTTGTGGGGTGTCACAAATGTGACTTTGGGAAGATGTGCCTTTTACAGTTTGCTGGCTGGCAGTACTACAAAATACAACATGGTTTGAGAGATGTTGACCAGAAATACCAGACTGATGGCTGAGTTCATGTAACATAATTCCTGACGCAGAATTCAGTTTAAAGAGGAGCAATAATTTTGGTTTGCTTTACTCTCAAGATATATTGCTCGTATGGCAGTGAGAAGTTGTCTAAAGTGCACAAGCAGAGCGCATGCAGTGCAGTGCTGTGGTAGAGACCATTACACACCCAACACATACAAGACCCCCAGCCTGAATTCACATCACAAAGCTATTCCAGTGAACTCTAACAAAAGCATCCTTTGTTATTGTTTAACCTGTTACTTGTCAGTCACTGGCACTTGTAATTGGCCTTGTGTATGTCTCCAGGGCTCATGGTCTTGTATGCCATACCATGGCTGGTCTTGTGACTGGTCTTGTGTCTGGTCTTGTGACTGATCTTGTGACTGATGTTGTCAGGTGTAATATCTGGTTGCATGACCGGCCTTGTGTTGCCATGGTCTTGTTGCTGGTCTTGTGACTGGCTTTGTGTCTGGTCTTGTGACTGGTCTAGTGACTGGCTTTGTGTTTGGTCTTGTGACTGGTGTTGCATTGTGATATGGTCTTGACTACCATCATGGAGCTCCATGCTATAATTAACACTGCAGTAGTTTTCTTACTGGGCTCCCCGATGATGAATGTCTGCCTGATCAGCCTGTGGTTGGGGGCTAGCTGACCACCATTTGATCCTGTCAAATGACTCAGGAACACCTGGATGATGGCAAATTCCCCCGGTTGTGTCGTGTGGAAGTTAACCACCATTTTAACCTGGGCCGTGGAGCTTGTGACAAGCGACAGGTCAGTGACCACCACGTCTCCAAAAGTACTAGCCAGTGACGAACGTCGGAAAATGGCCTCGGTCTAAAAGTAATTGGAAGCATGCAGGAGGAGGATGAAAAAAGTGCAGACAAATTCATCAGACGGGGCACACTCTTGCAACATCATAGGATCAGTGCACTTAAAGAGTACCACCAGAGGTAGCCATGGGGAGTCACTGTTGCAGTCTACTATTTTTCATGTACCAAGTTAATACTACCACATACTGGACTGGTAAGGTGTGAACAACGCTGCAGAACATACATTGGATGGTAAACGCACAAAGGTATTATAAATTGATGACTTCAGACTAGTGTGGTTTGTAAAAAGTAAGTTGTAGGACAAAAAGCACCTGGGAAAAATTCGCTCTTGGTAAACAATCGACTTACCGCATTCTTCAGCGCCTCGCGATAAGTTAAGTAATTAGCAACAAAGTCAAAGCCAGTTCCCCCCACATTTGTGCCACTGATGACGTCAAATACTGCCGAGGCATTGAAGGAAAAGGCCTCTGCAAAATGAGAATGACAAAGTTTGTAGAAACATTCTGTCCCGGTTGAGAGAAATATGGCACATCTATATCACTTCCTCATAGTTTTCAGTCACTTGTAATTTTGGAACAGTGGTGTGAAAAATTGCAGTAAGGGCCAGAAACTACCTGTGACTCGAAAATGGAAAGACTGATCAGGACAGACTCTAGAAAATGCTGAATGTGTTCACTGCTTGACCACTTTGAAGTTGAGGGAGATGGGGTGAATCACCCTCAACTTTACTGACAGTAGCAATGGGACAATTGGGAAAAGTTGAAATCCAGTTGTCTTGAATTTGAAAATTAAAATACACTTGCAGATGTTTTATTTTACAACAGATCTGTCCCAGGTGTGGTGCTATTATTTCGGTTAAAAATACAGAGTTTTTTTTTTTACAAGAAACCTCAAGGTCTATGATACTGGCCATCTGCTACCCATGGAGAGTTACACAGCTCCAGCCCCAAAATGCCCATATGCCCTCCATACAGCTAATTATAATTTACAGAATGACCGAAAAGAAATGTTAGATTTCTTCTACTACCTTGACATATGGCATTCTGTTCGTAGAATCCAATTTGGCAGGTGCATTCGTACGTTCCTGGTAAGTTGCTGCATTCTGAGTTGGCCTTGCTTTCGCATGGATTTCCTGCATCACACTCGTTCACATCTGCGACAGAAGTAAATAAATTGAGCAGATATCTTGTATGGCTGAGTCAATATGAATAGAGCCTTCAAACATTTAACCTTCAATGCAATCGAATATTTGAATATCCAACTGCATCAAATTACCCACAAACATGACAAAAGAAGAAACACAATTTGCCTATTTGTGCAGTGTTCTACCTTGTTGGGTTTCAAGAAAGGGGCCCATTCCTTATTTTAAGGAGGAGAGTAGTAGTCCAACTGATGTTGAATCCTACTCGGTGATATATTTCTTTAGTTGCAGTGAAGACCACAAACCACAAAACGTAATAAAGAAAAATTGAAGGAAAAGTAATTTTTGAAAGTTTGGCTTTAATATGCTCTTACTT
The DNA here is from genome assembly GCF_054643075.1 of Acanthaster planci. Lineage (NCBI taxonomy): Eukaryota > Metazoa > Echinodermata > Asteroidea > Valvatida > Acanthasteridae > Acanthaster > Acanthaster planci. The sequence goes on along the minus strand of NC_141777.1, from coordinate 10,189,131 downwards.
CTGGGCACATGCATCGGTAGCCATACGCTTATCTCAACATCTTGAGAGGTCTGCTTTCAGAATGCAATTTTGCAACCAAACAGTTGACATTTTCCATTTGTTTTGCTGATTTTTTAAAAAGATTTCATTTTGAAAAAAGAAGTTTAATTATTAAATAATCGATAATTCACATATTCACCACAGCCCTAATCTCTACACATGTGTGGGTTTCACAAAGAGAAACCCATAGATGTGTAAAGATCACCTTGACATACTCTATAATGAACCACCTGTATTGATAAATTGGAACATGCTAGAAGATAGGATATGGAAAAATCTCCTGGGTGGCTGAACTGTAAAGGACAACAAAGGCCTGAGATTCCCTTCTTCTTACCGTTACATTGACCCATGGGGTTCTTCTCATAGCCGTCCAAACAGTCGCAGGTGTAGTTGCCATTGACGTTGTTGCAGAAAGAGGTAGTTGTGTCACAAGAATCCAGACTTAGGGCGCATTCATTGATATCTGTGCCGAGGGTTGTAAAAACCAATCATATTAAACTGCCAATTAAATTGGTGGGGCAATGGGGACTGGGAGATGTGAATTCCACCACTGAGTTCTGCCCTACACCAGCAATTCATCTTGGGTTTTTTGCTCCTACGTGTTTACATATGGCTGCTTTGAAGTTCATTTTGGGAAGAACATAAAAATGTCTTGTCTCCAATTACGATGACATCAAGAGGTCCGACTCCCAGCTGGTGCCCAAAACAGTAATTCTCTTTCTTTTTGATTTAGTCACAACCAGTGTGGTGCTCTGTAATGATGTTCTCCCTAATACTGACACAATGATTACAGTTAATACAGCCCTGAACTAATTAGGCTGAACTTGTCATGAGTCAGGCTGTCTAAACAGCACTCCCAATACCGGGAGTGCCAGACTTTTACTCACTTCTATCCTTGGTTAATTCAAATACTGTTGCCTGTATCAAAGAAAAAGTAATTCTAAAGGGCACTCGGTCAAGTTTCTTGGGAGTACTTTTGGAGTCATTCAAAATGCCATTATCCACGAGTTAATACACTGAAAAAATATGGCACTTTCACCAATCCCAATATCACGTATTTCCACTTTCAAAGGAGGAACATCTAAGCTCTACGCTTAACTAAAAAAAAAGGACCATGATTCAACTTACTATGAAAGAGATGCAGTCCTGGGTTAGAAACACTAAATATGCATTGAAATGATTTGGACTGGAAAAAATAACCATGCTTACTTTTTCAATTATCTGCATTTACAAAATTAAGTTATGTGGCAATTATAACATACAGGTATAATGTGGGATACACAAACCTGCTCACAAGACAAGTCACATTTTGTCTTGCTGGGCCCAGAGAGGGAGCAAAAGAATCGATTCCTACAAAACAGGTTGATTCAACTTAACACCTGCCCAGCAAATTAACAGTGTTCACGGCATTGGGCCATACCTGTATTTACAGCCAGTTCATAAATCGATCATTGAATCACACAACAGTGTCATTGTAAAACATCCTGAAACAAAAAGATGTCAATGTGTTTACCATCGCACTGTCGACCAGGTAAACCATCATCAGAGGACACGTATCCAGCACTGCAAGTGCATGTGTAACTTCCATCGTTGTTTATACACGATGCTCGTCCAACGGCGCATTTATGAGAACCATTTGTGCACTCATTCAAATCTGCAAAAATGTGACACTCACATGACTTTAACACTAAGCTTGGGTCCGGCTTTAGTGCAGTCACTCATAATGCAATGCATAAACGTGGCAATTAAAGTCAATTCAAGGGAAACTTAACATTGTTATGACATATAGTGGAATCTTGGCTCAAGTCAAGTAAAATCTGTGATAGAAAGGCCAGAAATGTGCGTTCAGATGTCCACTTTTTTCAACAATCAAGTTCTGCAAACTGTACAGACGCATGACTTCTTGACCCAGTCGGGGCACCTTGTGTAAACCAAATTGGTCATAATTTCAAACGTTTGTCATCACCTTTGAAGGCTCTTAATTTGTGGCCATAATATCACTGTAAGCTACACCGGCAGAATACCTTCACAGTGTGTGCCGTTGCCTTGGTAACCGGCAATGCAACTGCAAGTGTAGCCTCCGAGTGTGTCCGAACAGGTGGCCATGGGGTGGCAGAGGTCTGGGTTCTCCTGGCACTCATCGATGTTCACACAGGATGTAAAACCATCGCCGCGGTAACCGGCCGAGCACATGCAGAGGTAGCTGCCCTCAGTGTCTTGGCATGTACTGAAACTGGCACAGACAGAGCCTTGGCATTCGTCAATATCTGGAGACCAAACACAGACCAAACCAATAAATTCATGAGGTTTTGATTCACTCTAGTCTTGTGTGAAACTGAAATACCTGAATTAAAAATGAACATGTCTAATGTTCATGTAAAGGGGGTTATAAGGTTTTACATTTAAAGTGGGACATCTGATTGTTTAGAGCTCTCATGGAACATTTTCAGAGACTTATGAGAACTCTCCACTTTCATGTCTCCAATAGTACATGTACCTAATTTATCGAAATTGAAAATGTACCCTGTTTAAGAATTCTGAGGAGGCACAGTGAGGTGGGAGGCTATGACAGATTCAGAAACTATTAAAAACGAAGATTGGCCATCGCCAAAGTCTTGTGTTCTCTTAAGGACGGATAAGAGAAGACGATCTGTTTTGTATACCTGTAAAAAAACAAAGATGCAACAATGGGTGATACATGGTAGATGAACTCTCTTTTTAGTGCATGTATTTACTGTGGGCAAAAAAACCTGGACAAATTTTTTTTTATGAGAAGGGCTTGGTGATGCATACCTGTGCAGTTTCTGCCGTTGCCTTGATATCCCATACTGCATTTACACTGGAAGGAGCCTGTGAGGTCATTGCATGCCGCATTGGGATCACAGCCGGCAAACAACGGGTCACTGACGGGCAGTGCACACTCATTAATATCTACAAGAGATATGAATATTGTGACAATGAACAGGATTCACATGTTCATTCAGAATTTGGGCAATCTGTGAATGAAAGCAGTAAAGGCTTAGGTCAACACTTAAGGTAATGTTTTTATATAGAACTGCGATGACTTCTAACTCACCCCCCCCAACACCACCACAAACCCCAACCCCCAAAAGGGCGGGAAAGAAAAAAGGAATAAGAGAACAAACTTCTAAGACCTAAAATCAATACTGTGAGATGAATTCAATGCACAAGTAATGGTAGACGAAGGGTCTGTAATGAAATTTTCTGCATAGATTATATGGATGTACACTTTACAAAGAGTGCCCCCCTTTCTGTGTTAAATGATACCCCCTAGCTCCCTCCCCCACATCCCGGTAAGTTCTTAACATTTCCACAACCAGTGCATTTCAAGCCATATTTCTGTAAACCATCTCCTATGGAAACTTCCTTGTAACACTACTGTACTAAGAACAAAGTTAATGCTACATGTATATGTATAAATGTAGACCCTAAAATCTTTCAGTCATAGGCTCCTTTAACATGTTTAATGCCGTATTATCCCCCAAAATAGAATTTTAAACCTGACCCCCTTCAAATGGGTTCATTTTTGGTCTTTAGGGTAATCTGGGCTGAAAAGGTTAAAATGTCAAGTTTTAGTCCCGTCAGAGCAACAGTATTTGAGCTACGGACCACTATTTTTGGCCGATTGCGGATGATGATGGAACAATTGCAACCAGCATCAGTCTGCTTTCAGAACATAGTCCAAAATAATTCCATCTTACCAAAACACTGGCGCCCGTTGCCGGTGAAGCCATTTTTGCACTGGCAGGTGTAGGAGCCATTGTTATTGATGCAGTTGGCATCCTCATGGCAGTCATTCAAGGCATCATCCAAACATTCATTGATATCTGTGAATTAAGAAGGGTAGAGCAAGAGAGCGTCAATATACTGGTCTAACGTTACGAAAAAGTTTTATCTGGTTGCGTCATCATCACAGTCTCATCATTACACACCAGTTCTCAAGTGGCACTTCATGAATTAGGAAAATGTAATGTCTTTGCACACAGCCCATTTGAATAACTAGTGACTTGATGGGATTTTTTGCGATGAACTTGCAAGTAACGGGTGGGAAATTTTACACATACGTTTAAATGAAAAAAGTTCTAAATCCGTTTACAGATTTTCCCAAATGTTTAAACAGAACCGCCCCTTTTAGAGATTCGACGTTTGGATTGATGCAATCCGGTGTTCATTTTTACTGTAAACAATGCCTGTTACATACTTTTTTCTTCCCTTTCATCATCTATGTACATTTTGAAAAATAGGGATTCTAAAACAATAAACACTGCTTTTTTAAATGCCCCAACACAACATTTTTGCATTGGGTGGACCATGTGCATTGTTGAGCTATATAATTATGCATATGAAAACAATGAGGTAGGCAGTGACCTCTGTAAAATGCTGGCTAAATGTTTAAACAGTATGGAAAAGTTTTTGTAACTGTTTTTCAAATTAAATGTAAGTTCCCACCATTACGGCCTGCAAATAAACACACAAAGGAATGAACTTGTTACAGCTTGATTTTTTGGTTCATGCTCTGTGTTCCTGTTTCCATTTGGCCATCTCCAGAAAGAAAAGCTATAAATGAAGGAACTAACATATTCAAGATTACACCAAAGGAACAAGTTCATCCATTTTAAAATGGAGAATTTTATTTTGAGGTGGCAACAAGGCAGTAGCGTGCATACTGTTCTGGCTAAGGGGTTGTGTGGTGGGGGGGGGGGCATTTGATCCTAAATTCCCCCTGTTGAAGTAAACAGCTTCTTTGCGGTGCCCAAGTGATTATACGCCCTGTAAGATCATGTCAGACATAAAATGGTTAGGAAGGTTAAAGTGATGGCTCACAGGGCTATCTAGTTGTTTGGTGTTGACCAAAGATCTGTGATCATAGAAACGCTTCTTGATGAGAGCGTTCTTACTCTCTCCAACATACTGAACACTGAATACCCTGGAAGAGCTACAAACGATAGTGTCTTTGGTTCTGTGGGTGGTACCGGAGGAGTGTCCAGAGAATGTATCTGACTCCAGGACGTGGTTCTGGCAAACAACACATCTGTTAGAATCACACTTGAATGTGCCTTGCTGGGAGGGGGGAGGGTGTCCAAGGGGTGAACTCTGCCCAAGCACGGACCATTTACCCAGGGATGTGCAACATAAGCTCACAGCTGGTTCAGTGCGTGTTACGGCCAGCACAATATCAAAGCAGAAATTAAATTGGATTATCTCTAATAATAAAACATATATTCCTGTCTACCACTTTGTTTTCTTGTGATATTTTAAGTCTGGGTACACCCTTTTTAAAAATATGCTGCTAAAGACATTCCATCCAATATATTCTGAGAAAAGTGTAAGACAAAATTGGGGAAATTTGCCTCATTCAAACTTCATTTCTGCTTGAAATCGAAAAATGAAGAAGATTTATTCGTCGAAACAAATAGATTTAAGCACCGCGTCGGCACATCTTCTCGGCATAACCACGGCTGCACTGTACATGCTGCATGCTGCAACCTGTGTCATGTGGTCGCACTTTTCTCGAGAAAAGTCAAAAGCGCCTGCTGGGGTAATAACAATCCGTAACACGCATGGAACCAAGGTCGCACATGTGTTTGCGCTGGGGCCGCTCGCGGTTGCACATCCCTAGGTAAATGGTCCGTGGCCCAAGCAATCAAGTCCTGTAGGTTGCGAGGATGCCCGTAGGCCACAAGTGAGGTGTCTGGGATGGCAAGGAGGTCTGAAGTGTGGAGGATATGATGATTGTCACTGATTATTTTGCTGAGGGGAGGAAGACGCAGGCAGAAAAGTGGTGACCATTTGAACCCTGGGGATAGTTTCTGCACGGAGGGGGGTCTTCTCCTTGAGAGCAAGACTTTTGGGGACAGAGCAGGTCCTATTGATAGGTCTTGGAACCTGGTGATAGCTGTGGCCCCTTACAATCAAATGCCTCTTCAGTTCCTGTGTATGACGGGGGAAATCTGAATCATTAGAACAAAATGCATCTCAGTCTGAATGCGTGACTGTATGCTATATACCAGTCATGCAGTGTCGAGACCAGGTGACAGCTGGACGAGTGAACATATTCATGGGTATCTGTGGTCACACATTTGCTCTCCTTCCAGATGCTGACACTGAAAACATTTGCCTGATGGAGGGAATACTCCGAAGTGAACTTAATTGTACTGTGGAAAGAATTTATATGGTTAATAAAGACGTCTAGACTGCCATAGTTACTGGTCCAGATGAGAAACTACATCATTAATGTATCTCCACAAGATCCAAGGGCGGCATGGTGCTGAAGCAAGCATATACTCGTTAAGGTTATCCATGAAGAGGCAAGCAAAAGAGGGAGCCATATGAGAGCTCACAGCTGTGCCATGCACCTGTAGATAGTGTTGGCCAATGAAGGAGAAATTGTTTTTGGTTTGTACAAGTCTCTTGCGTGTCCGCTCTTCACGAGGGCAGAGCGCAGGCGGGAATACCTTCTTCATGTTTGTATATGGGGAAGAAACATCAATGGTCCCAATGATGGTTGTGCTGGGAATTTGTTCCGTCTTTCTCAAAGAGCACAAAATTAGACAACATCCATCTGATACAACAAGGAAACTAAGCACAAAATACACAACTTTTATCTTTCCTTCTTTCCCAGTAAAACCCCATCTAAGAGTTATTCTGAAAAGGTAACTGAGAGTCCTTCAAAACTGCTGACAGTGTTTCTGGTTTCTCCAATTTTTAAAAATCCTAATCCTTTAGAAACCTTGGCATTCCGTTCAAGATATCTCAGACAAAATATTCCCTGAGCATCCTTTCTTGCCATGTAACTCACCTAAACAGCTTCCAACCTGATCCTTGGAGAATCCAGGTTTGCAGTCGCATCTGAAAAGGGGTTCCTGGTTAACACAAACCTCACTGATCCCCTCACAGTTATGTAAGTTCATGCTACACTCATCCACATCTAGTAAAACAAATACACACCAAATGTGTCAAAACTGATAAGATGAAGATGACCATAGGTGATAAACTTTGACAAGGCTGTCTTGACACAGGTCTGTGAGTTGCCTTGTTGAACTAAAAGAAAAGAATGGGGCCCAAATTTCACGGTGCTGCTTGCTGTTAAACAAAATTTTCTGCTCAACATCGCACAAAAGCTTGCATAATGGTATGCCTGTTTCACGGTGAACATTTCATGGTTGTGCTAAGCATAAAAAATTGCAGGAGCGGGCAGAGAGATTTCCTTCATTATTTCATTGAGTTAAGCAAATTTTCAATCCAACACTAGCATGCCATTTGCTGTGCTTACTGCTTACGGTCTCCATGAAATACGCAAAGCCCCTATCAGCATAAAACTGTGTGCTGAGCAGTTCCGTAAAATTGGGCCTAGGTGTGCAACTGGAAAATCATGAGGAAAATGGGAAAAATTCTCGCTGGAGAAAACTTGGTACTATGTTTATATCCTCATTTAGTGTTTACTGCAGCACACATAGGACATTTAAAAAAAGTAATGTCAGGAAATGGAAAAGTGTATATTTTGTGTGGGTTATCTTGCTTTTCTTTTTCTGCTCCCCTTGTTAGGGGAACTTTCCCACAGTCCTGACCAAGTATTTTTACAAACAGAATGTGTCAGTTTTCATTGTTTGGGAGATTCATCAAACTGGAGGTTGCAGAAACCTGGGAGAAAATCTGCTGATCCTGCTAGTTAGCACAATGAACCTTCAAAGATTTGACCAATTGGGAAGTTTACATGCAAATCAAACTTTGAGGAAGGTTTGGTCAAACTTGCGAGTGACCAATCATATTCTTGATGGAAATGTCCATCAAGAGGCTCTAAAGGGCATTTAAGGGCCTATGCCAGGGTCAGAATTCAGTCTGCACCACCACCCAGCGGTCTACTGGTCAACAGCCTGACACTCAAGTCTACACAGTAGCCATACGGGGGGAGCTGTTGTCCTTACAATATTTTCTAGTAGTAATCTACCTGTGTGTAACTTCATTTTTAAATTTATTTTGATTACTTAGTATTATAGACTGTGTTACTTCTGATGTTGGTGGACTTGTATTGTTAGCTTGTTTTCATGATCAATCCTAATCATGGCATTCACATCAAGTTATTTTACAGTGTACTCTTTTCTCCATTTGTTCTGATTACCCCCTTATTTGGCACACTCGATACAACAATGTCCTAGTTTGTAATTAAGGATGATGTTAGTACTCCTTGTAAGGCTAAATTTCTGTTCTATTATATAGCTCAAGTGGCGACTGTGTTTGTGTGGAGGCAGATGTAGACTGTGGTAGGACAGAAGCTTAACATATCCAGGTTAGCTCCAGAATTACACATATATTTATACTCCAAGCAGTATCACACTCTGACTTTTGCAACTGTTTTTACGTGATTTTGTCTGCCAGATTTCAAAGTTAGTCCATGCTCACCAACAGAGATTAAGAGGTTTTACTTGTGCGCTAAGTCATTTTATGATGTGTTATGTGAAGACTGTGTCGCCCTAGATGTTTTGGTTTATATAAGGACACAGACTGTCTACCCAAGAGAGTGTTGTGTAATTGATCACATTCCTGCAGTGGTCCAAACTGCTGAATAGCTGTCTTTTGGTTAGCAAGAACTCAAGGCTATAGACTTAAACCACAGTGTATGACCTATGACCTTTGTACTACCAGTGTGTGTGCACAGTATTTGCACCATGCAGTGTGTGTAGTAAATGCTGTATTATCTACATGTAAGTAATTGTGTTATTTTCCTAATATTACAGGGGTCCGTCTGTTGACCCATCAAATGGGTTTGTCTGTCAAACCAATCAAATTGGTCCGTCTGTTGACCCATTAAATTGGTCCATCCACTTGTAGACCATCCAATCAGTCGTTGACTCACCGATCAGTATATCAGTCTGTCAACCTTATTTTATTGAGGAGAGCTTCAATAAAGATTTTGTCAGTTGTAGAGCAAAGGACAGAGACAGTGTCGTCATCAGTTAATTGCGGTCGTATCAGTGAGAACCTTGCGCTTGCGGCACAGAAACCTACCCAGCAGCCGGCCGGATAATACAACAGTAAGAATGTATAAAATAAATTTCAAACCCTAGAGTGGGATGTCTTCTTATTTACATATATGGTCTGCGGAACATTTATTACTTTGTAGAGGATACACTCCATATGGCATTCATCTCATAATTGCCTTTGGGAACATGAATACTAAGGCTTGAAAGTATAAAAACGGTGCTATTTGACTACTGGACGCATACCTGCACAGCTTCTTTGGTCACTGTTGGGAGTGTAGCCCGCATCGCAGATGCACTCGTAACTGCCATCTGTGTTGTTGCACTTTGAGTTGGCACTGCAACTGTGCACGGACGTACTGCATTCGTCAATATCTATACAAGACAGAAGAACTGATCTGGAGTATGCACTTAACACAACCAAGCAAAAGCCATACTGAACAAATACTCTGCTCGCTAACTCCAAAAGAAATCAATAAACCTTTGTACATACTTGTTTCTGAAATGATGTGAGGACCACACATGTATTGAATAGTGGTTACTCTGGGGACCAAAATATCATGAAGACACAGGAAGTCCCCTAAAATAAATCTTCCAACAAACACTAGAGTCTCATCATGAAGTGTGCCTGACCTTTACACTTATTCTGTGGTTATACCGACCACATACATGATTAACGAGTTCCTTAACTGGGAGGGGGGGAATGCAGGAAAACTTTAAGAGCGACAAGTAATAAGAAAGGGAACAGACTAAAACCCCAGAACCCTACCTTCACATACAGCAGCATTACTAGTTGCATTGTAGCCACTGAAGCATATACACTTGTCTATTCCGTTATCTTGGAAGCAGTCACCATTTATGCAGGATGTGCTTGGTGAACATGAGGAGACAGCTATTGCAAAACAAGTCAACAAGTAAGAGATTATCACCGTCTTCACGAACTGAAACGTAAGTGTGAAAGTTTCGTGAAAACAGCACTGTATGACACAATTCTAGTTGTACGAGTGGACACCCAGATGTGTGTCCGCATACTGTTAACACCCATGTGTTGTCACAGAATTTCAGTTTTCAAAAACTGACATATGTGAGCATGTACACCTTTTGGAGAAACATGCAACAGTACTCCCGTCCGTTGATTTCCATAAAGCTGTGCACTGAATGCAGAGTTTAATTGCTTCAGTTACACAGGTGAAAGTGGCACATACCAATGAATATAAGCAGTGGGTGGTTGGCAATCCTTGCATTATGGTTTAGACTGTGGGGTAGGGACTAGTCTGTGACATGAAGATGTGATATGCTCAACGTTATTGTAATTTGTTTCTAAAACCGGTTCACTTGCTCGATCTCAGCCAGTGAAACCACAGTATTTGTGACAGAGGCAGAAGAAAACTAAGCATCACAGCCAGCAATGATCCCATGGGCGCGCTTACCGGTACAGCTTCCGTTGGGTTGCATCGCGAAGGCCTCACTGCATGTGCAGTTGTACGATCCCTCGGTGTTTCTGCAAATTTGAATGCAGTCATGTGTTCCCAGAGTACACTCATCAACATCTGCAAAAAACAAAAGGCAAAATGATGTAACATGCATTCAACAAACAGAGATTTAACCGACCTCGGTTGAAGGAAACATCACATTCCTTTCTACAGGAAGTCAAACAGGAATGAATTTTCTACAACTGTTTTGCTCCCATAAGGGTTAAAATCAGTTTAAGAGTGGCTGGGTGAGTGGCTACACCACGGTGACTACCTGATTCTCTATGAAACCAATGCTGATCATCTAATTTACTCCTTGAAAATGCATATTTCTTTTCCTGAAATCACAGTCCACAATATTAAAAAAGCCAGAATTCACTGTTTCAGGGCCTAGTGGTGTGTCTTTATGGGTAGCGCAGAGACCGGTTACCATATTGGTATAAACTTGGGTACCAGAGTGTCCATAATTGGAGAATTCAAAGAAAAAGCAAACTAGGAAATATATTCAAATTGTCAATTATCCAAAACACTTGCCCATAATATGTGGACCGAACATCCTTTTCAAGAACAAAACTTCATCCTTCTACGGAGGAAATCCTCAATGTTACATTAATTTATGCATAAACCACTGGCAATCTTAATATTGCTTCTCATCGTTTCTTTTTCGTTGGTCATGATAATGACCTAATGACAATAAGCTCTGAAAAGTTTCAGGAAGCAAAGCTTGGCTTCATGATTTGACCAGAAAAACCTATAACAAACTAAAAAAAGGATGTTGAAAAGTTTTCACATACACTGAAGAGAAACATTCAACGCCTGGACCCTTTAAACCTCCTTTTCTAAAAAAAAAAATCTGGGTGATTTATGTATGTAAGTGGGTACAGGCACCCAGTGCCATCATTTGCAACCAACAAAATCAGTTTAGATCCACAGCCCTACATAGTCTCTGATTGTGTTGCCTCCAACATCTCATCAACATTCTAAAAAATTACCAAAACACTTTTAGAAGTGAGTATTTTTGAACATGTGGTAAAAGCAGTTAGCCACCCAAACCATTTCCTGATTTTCTTATCTTCCAAGTTCCTAGTTGAACAAAAAAAGAGAACAACGTCACCTCACGATCTGTTTCAGCTAGCCTGGCAATGCACACAAAAGCTATTGCTGAGGTCAGGAAATGATTGATAATGTCATACCTGTGCAGTGTGTTCCATTCCCAGTGTATCCAGTCTGACAAGAACATTCATAGCCACCAAGCACATTGACACAGTCTGCGCTGACTGAACAATCATGGTTTCCAATCTGACACTCATCAATATCTGTTTAACATAAATACACAAAACAAATTTCAGATTTAAACACAAGATGTGCAAACACAGTCATAAATTGTGCAAAGAAACTAGATTTACGAGACGAGCCTAAACCCAGTGGTCCACACTTTGTGTTTGGTGTTAAAGTGATATTGGGGTCCAATTTTTGTTGCTAGTTCGGTCTGTAGTTTCAGCATCAAGTCTTACGCCCACAAACAACTTCAAACAAGAGCACTGGAAGTGTGGGAAATACTTGCACATTAATCATCTGCAAAAGCAGTTTAAATGATATGTGGTGGACACTCTGTCTTTACAGACCACCATTTAAAAAAGTTACAAAACAGGATGCAATTAAAGAACTGTGCAAAACATTAAGATATTCAGAAATTCAATGGATTACCGATATTCAAAGATTTATTTTTAAAATCAATTATTGACACATAAACACAATGAAAATACAAAAGGGAAGATTTAATTATTCAGTTACAAAGTGTGACAAATAAACACTTGTGATAAATTTGATCAAATGAGAGATTGAATATTACAATATTAAATTATTCAAATCAGCTTGGGTTAACTTACCAATGCAGGACGTCCGGCCATCTCCACCATATCCAGGCATGCACTGGCATGTATAGTTACCAATCATATTGGTGCACACACCAAGGGTGGGGTGGCACCCTGCAGTGCCTGAAGAACACTCGTCCACATCTAGCATGAGCAGCAAGGATAAAGAAAAGGAAACAAGGAATTGGATGGACCAATTAATCCACTAAAACAATCAAACAGTAACAGGTAAATATCAAGGAGACCAATTTTTGTTTGTGTTTTCTGTTTTAGCTATTTTAAAGGGCGACAACACACACATACTGCACACCAGACTCAAATCACAGCTGCTACAACTCTGAGGCAACTACATTCACTATACAGACAACGAAATACTTCTGAGAACAAGCTGGAGTACATATGTAGGCTGCCACAGTGTATGCAGTATACTTCTACTGTTACAGCAAACAGGTATATTCATGGTATTTTTTTCTTATTTTTTTTTAACTCCAGTAGAGAAATACAAAGATGAACAGAGGCTCGATCACAATATTAGATACTTTTAAGATTGAGAATTAATTAAGATTAAGAAATAGAAAAGAGCAAATTTTATAAAAAAAAACCTGCTGTTAAGCTCTGATGTACCTCCGTCACTTATTGGCCACACAGATAATGGGCTGCAATGCTAAAAAACATTACCGGGTGCAACTCACGATACAGAGCCCATCAAAGGGCAGTAAAGTAGTGTATTGAAGCCTAGAGCCATAAGGCTGGCTTTAGGCACTTGTTGGAATGGAATTTCCCTGTGGGGGGATACATGGTGATGTGGATCACTAGTGGATCTGGCAGTGCTGGTATGTGGATCCACTGACAGAGCTAATTTGTAAGCCTAAATATTTGCCCGAACAGTCTCCTCAATCCTCAAATTTCACCATGATTTTTACATACATGCTAGATGGGTAGGGTTAGGCTACGTGACTTGCAGCATGTTACAAGCAACTTACCTACACACTCCATGCCACTACCAGTGAAACCGGCATTGCACTGGCAGGTGAAGCTGCCCATTGTGTCAGTGCATGTGGCATTCAGGTGACAGACTGGTGCCAGCCTGGCGCATTCGTTCTCATTGGAGCAGGTGCGCCCGTCACCGGTCCAGCCTTTGTTGCAAGAGCAGTTGTAGGATCCCACAGTATTGATGCATGTGGCCTGTGCATCACACTGGTCAAGATTTCTTGTGCATTCGTTCACATCTGTGGGGAAGTGCAAACAATTTAATACCCATGAGCCACAGCAGCCCAGTGGTCAGCTTGGGGCATGGGTTGGCCGCCACAGTACCTTGGGGGGGGATGTCACAAAAACAGATTTTTTTTATGCTTATAATGTTTTACTGTTTGGAGGCCAGCTGCTACTGGGGGGGGGCTGGCCCATCTGCTCCCCTCCCCCCACCATGGGCCTGAGCCACAGAAAACTCAGAATGTTTCAAGCAACTTACCTACCTGGAGTGTGTAGGTAAGTCGCTTGAATGGGTCTGACAAATATTTTTAGTGTCTATAGGTTCATATATAGGACGGGACAACATTTACCATTGCCCAACCATAATTTGATCTGCACAAAATCCTCCACTCCAAGAGCAGCTAGATAACAGGATTTCACGCAGAGAAAAACAATATCAACAATGCATTCTGGTTTCAAGAAATCAGACTTAAACTATTTTGTGGACGTAAAAGCTGCAAACTACAGTGAACGATTAAGTGCTGAACTTAAAAATCTGGTCAATATTTTCAGAAGACTGCATAATAAATTGGAGGAGTGGCCAAATGGTGTTTTAGGGGAAAATAATTACAATTTTGTACACATCCTTTTATGGCGTTCTCTTGTGTGTGTTTTCTTTCTTAAATTGGGGGGTCCTCATCTCCCTGGACCCATGAGCCAAGGCATTTATCTACCTGTGCATTCCAGTCCGCTGCCTTCATAACCTTGACGGCATGTGCACCGGTATGAGCCGTGGGTGTTGCCGCAGTCAGCATTGGCATGACAGTTATTTGGGCCGTTGCATTCATCAATGTCTGCCAAGCATAAAAATAGTTGATAATTGTTAATTACACTGGTTGCGACTGACCTGTGAGCTTGTATTTAATTGAGCAAGGTTATGACTGACCAAAGAAGCATTTATGATCAGTTGCACATTCCTTGGTGTATCTGTTAGAGCTGAGTCAATTTGAATAATTCACGTTTTGAATATTCGACCTTCAATTCGATTGAATATCTGAATACTCAGTTTTACCAACTGGCAGATTGTTGATGATTAAGCCATATACAAAATCAGTTACAATAATGCACACATTGTACATTATAATCATTATAATAGCTTCTCATGTCTAGGAGTATCACAAGCCACAATTTAGCAAGATTTAAGAGAGGAACAATACTTCTTGCCCTGTTGAAAATTTCTATTCCTTTTAAATTTTTAACATATGAATGAACTTTTGAGTTGTAAGATTTTCTGTCGTTTTTCATTTGAATCTGCTTGAAACGAGCCTCCATAGTGCAATTTCTCTCATTTAAACAAAAGAAAATTCTCCCGTTAATTTTATGAACTTTTTATCAGAATATTCAAATTCAGAACATAATATTCGAATAGTGAATAATCATCGAATATTCGGCACAGCCCTAGTATCTATGCACTGGGACAGTTTAAAGATAGCTGTTTGTAAAGATGTCACAATGGTCACAAGACACCAGGCATACCTAAAATGAATAAGGCACGTGTATGCTACAATCTTGGTTAAGTAACAAGAAGGGCAACAAAAATTATACAGTGTTTCATCAAGTCTTCACCTTTCACGTTGAGAAACTTGAGGAGTGTGAAACTTGTTGCAATACTTAAACTACGCATAACAAACAGTACAAGTTACTTTCTTTTGTTCATAGATGTTGATTTTAACCTTTGTTCTTCGTTTAAATTGTACATATTTGCATGACATCTACTCATTTGCATATGACCATATGCACTTTGTACCTCTGACCTAAAGCAGTGATTCACAAATGAAGCTTCTGAGAGGATTATAAGGTGAATTTGCACCTATGGAGAACAAACTGGCATTAAAATGAACTCAAACAAGACATATGTCTGAAATCCTCTTGCACCTAAAACTCCAATGATCTAGCAAAACTGAAGCTTGATTCAGATGGTGTGGAAAGAGAACTGTGAATTCAACTTTACCAGATCATTGCATATGGGTATAAAGGCTACATTTGTAAGAACTTTGAGTAAGCATTGAAACAGCTGTTGACTGTTAACACTACAACCCCTCTCAATCCAACATTTTTCCCACCTACCTTGACAGGAAGTTCCATCACCACTCACATCAATAAACCCCGGATTGCAGCTGCAGTTATAACCACCAGGGATGTTGGTGCATGCAGCATCCTCAGAGCACCCGTCCGTCTGGAGATCACATTCATTGATATCTAATCATAATAATAATAACAACAGGAATTATAAATGAAGTACATTCAAAACATTTATAAAGGCATACATCCATGTTCCTGTTACATGTACTGAGGGTGCTACATCATTATTACCCCCGGCTCAACAGGCATGTAAACATCTGGGCTCCCTGAGGAGCATACTCCATGCAGTTATTTTAGGTACAAGTCGCTATCAAAAGCAACAACCATCTCCGCCCTCTCTTGTACTCATTTATACCCCTGGGTGGAGAGAGGCAATTGGGGGGGGTAATTAAGGTGACTTTCCCAAGGGTCACAATATGTGATCTTTGGGCTATAGCTACTGCTAGATTCAAACCCCCAGCTATATGTTTAGGAGTTACAAATCCTAATCACGGTAGGCCACAGGTCTCCAGGCCAAAGAAACAGTGGCAGATGAAGAATAATTTCAGACATTGCAACCACAAATGTTTACTTAAACAGGTGCAGCAGAGGAAAGCATCCATTCATAAATCGTTTGTTACTATCATAGACGTATGTGATGCAATGGTGGAGTCTAGAACATCACGAGACCAGACTTCAGACAAGTCGCAAGTAACTCACTGAATGTATTTATCACAGTTCATTGGAAAATCTTGCGTTTGGAATCTAGAGCAGAGGTCTTGTGATAGTCTTTGGGGTTTTCTTTTTTAATGGTCTAAAGGAGTTTCAACTGACATAATGTACTCCTGAGGTGCATGCATAGAACCATGGTAAATGGCATTTGCTCTGCACAAAATGAGACAGATGAGTCCATCAGTTATATAACAATGATTAGGAGGGCGTGAAATACAGATTTATTATCATTCATATTTTTGCTTACACGTACTGTTCAGCATTTGCCTTTTTTATCCAATACCATTAAGTTTTAAAAAATCTCAAGGAAAACCACACAGACAAGGCCACTCAAAAGGTTCCTTTTTTCAGTCTCTTTCAAATCAATTCAGATACCTTGACAAGTCATTTTCAATCAGAATGGATCAGAATAATTTTAATCACCAAATTTCAATCAGACAAATAAAGCACAATGCATGGATCCGAATTTAGGACTTGTTTCCCCTTTTTCCTCTTCTCAAAGGCAAACGCTTGGATTCAAAATATCCCAATTCATTCTTGCAGGATAGAGAAAAATGAGGTCAATTTCCCCTAATGACACCTGTCAAATTGGACCCAAGTTTACCCAGTGGCTTGGATACTGTGAGAGAGTGATAGGTTTTGATCATCATGATGTTCCACTACTCACAAAGATTGTCCATGCAAAGGTCGGTCTATACTTCAGGTGAATGCGGAAGTGAAATTTGAGGTCACAAACATTCCAAGCAGAATTTACTGTGGGTTCAACTTGCGCAATTTTGCACTAAAAGGTTTTGATCTAACATAAAAAACTTCAATTCATACTCATATTTGTACAAAGACTGAAACGACCTCATCAGCACGGAGAAGCTGATCTGTGAGCCTACCGATACACTGTCTGCCATCCGGGTACAGCAAGTAGCCAGACCTGCAGCTGCAGTTGAAACTGCCCAAGGTGTTGATGCAAATCTGGTCGCAACCGGGGCCTCCACTGCTGGCTTGCTGATTCTGGTACAGTGTGCACTCGTCGATATCTGTCAGTCCATCAATCAAGTCACAAGTATGTCATAATTCCACTAAGTCATGCCAGCCTACACGTTTAGAGTGCCCTACAGTGATAACCTATTCCCTAAAAGAGCTGGAAGGAGAGGGGGCAGAATCATCCCCCTCAACATTTTTTCCACAATGCTTTTGTTCAGGAGTTGACCCTTTAGGTGTTTATAGGGCAACTCTTTGCAAGCATTCCGACATAAATTTTGTAAAAATCAAATATACCGTTCTTATGCAGCGTGCATTTTTCCAAGATGGGTCAGCCAAAAATGAACACTTTTTCTACGGCAAGGCTCAATGCACGCGTACTGGCACACATGTACATGTAGCCAAGAACTTCAAATGAACATAAAAACACAAACATACATATAAATGAGTTCAAACTTCACAGTTGTAATGATAATGAGTGTACAAATTTACATGCATGCCGAATTTCAAAAGAATAAAGCAAGGCACATCCAAGTTCTTGGGGGCTGTGAAATGGGTCAAAATAACCCAGCTCTTTTAGGGCTATGGAAGGTTGGTCATGATAATGATTATAGCATCTCCATTTGCTTGCATATCATCTAGGACTGTTCGGTGATGCTCTCTCCATCTCGTTAGGCTTTACACACGGGGTAACCTTCACAAAATGCAACTTTTAAAAACTTACGCATGCTGCGGGAAATATTCAAATAGCGATAGCCTATTAAGATTCAAATATCTATTTCATAAAATCATTGGGGGTGACAATTCATGTAATAAAAATGGAAAAAACCACTCATGTTTACAAACTTCATTGCTAAAAGCACAATTCAAGGTATTACAAATAAACTTATATATAGCTTCACCAAAGCATAGACCCAATAACATGGGCAGTTTGCTTAAAGTTTTGTTCACAGTTTGTAAGAGTACGTACATTTTTTCCTGTTTTGCACCAATTTGGGACAACCAAATAATCAAAATGGAAGGTCATATATTTGAGTATCCGTTTGAATTGTTACAGCCTTCACCATAAATGTGGACTATACGCAGGGTTATGGTATAGAGAATGGTGAAATCAGATGATTGGACAGACCTCTACACGTCTTGCCATCCCCATCCAGTCCGGCTGGACAAGGCCCGCAGTTGCTCTCCAGCGATGGCGGGTCCTCGTCAAAGCAAGTTACCCCAGGGAAACAGGGGTTGTCAGCGCAGGCATCAAAGTTGATCTCGCACAGCTCACCAGACCAGCCCGCACTGCACTGACAGAGCAGGACCTTGGTGAAAAATGACAAGGAGGGCATGAGCAATTCACACTCACTATTACTGAACTCAGCCAAAAAAATTTTACCTGCCTGAGCTGAATTTATTATTCTGTAAGGCATTTTGAAGTGTATAAAGTGTTCCTATTAAGTTTTTCCAGATACAACCATGCTGAGCCTTTTAATATGTTTCAAATAGGGTTTTGTATTTTGTGTTACCACTCTGAAAACTATGAATCCTGAAAAAAGACCATAGCAAAGCCCAGAATGCTTGCTGCAAATTTCAGGCTCCAGTGCTTGAAAGCAAACCCCCAGTTTGTTGGTGTGTGATTGTGAATTAACAGTAATTGTTTGGAGAAGGGATTAAAATGATAACGAGCTGGACTAGGAGTTGAAATGTCAACAAGGAAATGGAAGTGGAAATCTGGCCTCCCCCTTCAGTGGAGTGCTTCCCTCAAGAGTGGGTATTTTAATGTTTGACACTGTTGATTTCAGACTCCAGGGTAATCTGCCTAGCACATTTGGTCTGTAGAAAGTTTTGCAGTTACAGGTGATCGAAATTGTGGAAGTTC